>NC_067399.1:135912943-136007943 GCF_016432865.1 Antechinus flavipes | reverse complement strand
GAGAGAGTGAGAGACAGGTGAAAAAAATATACAAAGTGAATTCCTTCTTCATTTTCCAACACTTAAGATGATGTTCAGTTGATTGTGCCTGGAGTTCCTAAAGATGGAATTTACTAGGTGTCAACTCAGTACATGCATCTACCATGGACTGGGTACTATGTATGTGATCAATGTATTGTGCACTATGTATATACGTACATGTATACATACTATATATGTGTATTACTACATATGTTATCTGGATTAGGGATGAGATGATGAAATTGGGTATCATATCCAAGAAAAAATAGCATTTATATAGTACTTTAAGGTTTGCAAAGACTTTTCTTATGCTATTTCATTTCATTCAGCAAAGACAAGATAATAGTACTGAGGAGTAATCCAAATGGAAGGACTGCTTAATTTAGAATGCAAGAATAAAGGAATTAAATTCATTCATTCACTTATTCCATATTTATCAAGGTCTCAAAGTGTGTAGGCTAAGATAATAACTTAAGGGGGCATCAATTTGTAAATATGTGAAATCTGCAAATACTAACAAAAAGATAAATTTATTTGAGAACCACTTGAGGAAATAGAAATGGGATGAAATTAAGAGGAAGTTAAGAGAGAAATTGGGGAAAATGGATAAAGGGGAAATTTAGGGAAAGTAAGAGAAATTCCCTGTGCTCAGAATATTCCAAAATGTATGCCAGTTTGAGGATATCTTGGAATTTTCTCTCATTTCTTTTGGAATAGCCAAGAAATTAAAATCCTGGGCTCTTTCCTGTGTGTGAAGTGAAGACATTCCAAAAAGCAGCAGGTGGAAGCGGGCATGTCTTGAACTGCCCAAATAAGACAAAGAACAAAATACTGGACTTTTGTTTCCTACAAGACAGGGAGAGGGGCTGGGAGTAAAGACAGACACCCTAAGCAGGAAATCCCTCTGAATTCATCTAATATATTATTTGGGGGGAATCCTTCCAGATCAAATATCCCTGCATATCCTTTTTTTCCACCCTTCCAACCCCTGTTGTCTATCAGCCCTTCAGGCTTTAGTTTTTCTTCTGTTTTCCAATTGCCAGTTCTCCAGGAAGAGTTCAGTCAGGTATAATGAGCCTCCTTGTCTTTCCTTCATCCTGAAAAGATCAAGTGGGAAGGTGGAGGATGACTTAACTTTGGTGGGAGTTTTATAAAAGAACAAAGAGAAAGGCAGTAAAAAGGTAGGAATAAAGGCTTGCAGAGTAAAGGTTCGACTGGAGTTGTTTCTGAACAGATGGAGGAAGCCTAGTTCCTCAGAGCCTTGGGGGAAGAAAGGGAAGATAAAGAGGAGGGGAATGGGATCAAGAGATTGTTGTGACTGAAGGGAAATGAGTCAAAGGAAGAAAGGCCTTGATTTAATTCTTGTGGATGAAGGTCTGAGATGGCTTGCCAGACCACAAAATAACATCCCAACCAACTAACCTACTTTAAGCGCCAAAGGCAAGACAGGAGGGAAAGGCAAATGGAAACTGGAAGACTGGGATCCAGGAAGAGATGAGTTGAATCCTGCAAACAGGATGCTTGCTCTCATTTTTGCACATTCCCACAGTGCTGGACTCAGCACCATCAACAGAAAATGAGACGGTTGGGCTGGGATCAGGGAGAGGAGTGACATTTGCTGGTAAACATCAGGAATGTGTCTAGAATTTGTGTCAGTAGCAATGATGGAGAAGGCACTGAGGACAAATTGAGGATTAGCTAATGCTGATGTGCCAGCAAAAAGATCTAAATAACTTAATAGTTTCCTCTGGAAAAAGAGAGACAGAGAGAGTGCACTGCTTTAGTGCAGTTTAGTTAGCCCCAGGCAGCAGTCAGAAATCACTTCTATAAAAACTGAGACTAGAGTGCTTGATTGGTTATAGGGAAGTTCCACTGGACATCTTCTCTTACAGCCTCTATATAAATGGACATACCTTCTGATCTTTGATGCTGGTGTTTTCCATTGTTCTTCACCTTCCTTCTAAAACGGCTCCTGTGTCTGAGATCAATGCTTGAGTCACTCACTGGACACTACCCGGGTTCCCATGGTTGAAATCTTAAAGTTATCTTTGGCTTTCACCTCTCTCCCTTACTTCTCATATCCGATCAATCCCAACTTTGTCAATTCTACTTTGTGCAACATTTTTCTTCTTATTAAAACTTTTTATTTACAAAACATTTCCATGGGTAATTTTTCAACACTGACCCTTGCAAAGCCTTCTGTTCCAAATGATTCCCTCCTTCCTCCCACCCCCTCCTTTAGATGGCAAGTAATCCAATACATGTTAAATATGTTAAATCCAATATATGAATACACATTTATATAATTATCTTGCTGCACAAGAAAAATCGGATCAAGAGAGAAAAAAACTGAGAAAAAAAATGCAAGCAAGCAACAACAAAAAGAGTGAAAATACTATGTTGTGGTTCACACTCCGTTCCTACAGTCCTCTCTCGAGATGTGGATGGCTTTCTTCATCTCAAAATTATTGAAATTGATCTGATTCATCTCATTGTTGGAAATATTTGGCAACATTTCTCTAATCTGTTTCCTCAACTGGAGTATAAGATCCTTTAGGGAAGAGATAGTGTTATTTCTGAACTTTGCATCTCTCCTAAAGTTTAGAACAATGCTCTGTATCCATTACATGCATGATAAACATTTATTATTTAATTCAGTTTGACTTTGGATCTGGACAAAGAAGAATCCTGTCATATGCGAGTTATAGTATTCTGTAGGTGAGATAATCAGTCAATAATAAATATTGGTTGATTGACTGGATTTGGGGGTTTCCTTCCAGTCCTCATCCCATAATATTAATCCTATTCTTTTCTTCTTTTTTTAAGGACTTGAAGGAAATCAAAAAAAGGAAGAATGAAAATGATGGGCGAATTCTTTGGTTTTTTGCTGCTGTGTGGAATAGTTTCTCTCTCCAGTCAGGTAAGGAGCTTGTTCACTTATATTATACATATTTTATACATTATACCTCATATACATAGGAGGGTCAGCTGAAGGAACTGGGCATATTTGAGGACTTATCAAGAAGAAGAGAGAGCAGGTATGTTCTTTTAAGCCCCAAAAGACAGAATCCAGAGTGATGGTTAGAAGTTGCAAAGAGGCAAATGGATGTGAGTAATAACCCAATATTTAGAGCTATTCAAAAGAATGCGATTATAGAGCTAAGCTAGAGTGACCCATAATGATGCTCTAGTTCCACTCTCTAAATTTTTGCCAAGGTTACAGAGGTAATAAGTGGCCAGCTGGGCCCTTTTTGGACTCTAGTCCTTGACTACATGTCACACGGAGGCTGGATGTTGGGATGACCACTTACCGGGACTATTGTGTTCCCATCACACAAAGATTTCTTTTTGGTTATGAGTTGGACTGGATGGTTGCTGTGCCTTTATGGGACAGCATGGAACAGGCCCTCAGTAAATACTTGTTTGGGGTGGACAAGTCCTTGTCCAGGAGGCAGCAATCTCTTCCTGTAGGATCCATCATCCCACAAAAATACACTGTTGGCTTATCTTTATGTTACCCCACAAAATATAATAGGGATCTTTTTCTAAAGCGTTGGAGATGACAAACATTTAGAGAATTGTGGAAAATCAGTAGGAGAAAGGAATCAGCCAGATGTAACACCATGCCTGAAACCCACCTGCAAGAATCATGGCAAGATCATTCCCTGTAAAAGATACTCAGGACTCTGCTTGCAATAATTCACAAGATGAACTAGGTGGGCACTTACGTTCTGAGTTGGAAAAGTTGTCTTCATAATGCAGGTGATTTCCTACATTATGAATATGGTGTAGCAGATATCCTAAAATGAGGAAGACCAAGGTTCCAATAATACTTCTGAATCTATCTAGTTTGTTTGAGCAATCTTTTCTCAACCTCAAGTTCTTTGTTTATAAAATGGGAATAATAATACTTGTGATATATACCTCACAAGGTTTTAATTATAGTAATAGATAGTATTTGAATAGTATTTTAAGATTTATAAAGTGAATTGTGTGTGATATCTCATTTAATCCTCACAGCCCTGAAAGATAAGTGCTATTATCATCTCCATTTTACACATGAGAAACTTAGAGATTAAGTGACTTGCCCACACAGTCAGTAAGTGTCGGAAGGAGGATTTTAATTCAAGTCTTCTGGACGGCCGCAGTTCTGTCTGCGGCACTCCCTCACTGCCATTATGTTATGAGGCTTAAATGAGATGCTGTACACAAAGTATTCTGTAAATGTTTCTTCAAGTCCTTCGGCATCAGCTGTTATGATAGCATTTTGGGTGGTTTCTTTGGGTCACTTTTTAAAAATTATTCAAATTAGCACAGAAGGAATTTATAGCATGTCCAGGTGGAAGGGCATTTTAGAGAAATCTAATTCAATCTCCCCATTTTGGCAGAGAAGGAAACTAAATCCCAGAAAAGTTGTGCTTTGCTCAGTGTCTATGATGGAATCATGACAAATAAAATACCCAGATCTACTGACTCTCGGTCCAGTGTTCTTATATCCTGAATCCAGTATTTGTTGAGAAGCTATATAACATGCTCTCACAGAGGCCAGGTTTTCGTGAGATACAAAAGCATACGTACAGTCCCTTCCTTAAAGGAGATCCCAGTCTAGCTGAGGAGATAAGATAGGAACTATTCTGGAAAAAACACTGACAAAGGCAGGGTGTACGTGCAAAATGAAAGACTAACGCAGGCAACAAGCAACACAGAATCCATACAAAGGTGAAAGTGGTATAGGGGTGAGGTGATCAGGGAAGGCTTCCTGCAGGAGGTGAACTGTCCTGGGGTTTGGAATGATGGGCAGTGGGGAAAGTGGAGTAGACTTACCCTGAGAGGAAATTAGCTCAAAGCGAGAGAAGAACAGGAGCCCACATTGGAGAGGCTGCCTTGGGCGGCCCCCCGGTTTGGCAGGCGGTTTCCTGAGACGGCCAGCACTCACACGGCTCTCTTCTCTCTCCGGGTTTCTTTGCAGAGCCCTCACAACCGATCCAGGCGAGGAGCTAGATCTCAAACAGGTGAGTGAGAGGCAGCGGGGGAGGAAAGCAGTGAGGAAGCAGGGGCAGGGTGTCCCGCAGCAGGAAGCCAGTTAAACTGGAGGGAGGGGGCGGCTGGAGGGAGGTTAGGGACGCCCTTAAAGCACACAGAACCCTGTTTGTGTAAGCCACGCGTGAAGCATGTTCTGTACCGAGAACAAATACTATGAGATAGCTGTTCGTGTGTGTATACACACACATATATGGAATACATATACATATATACAGAGACAGACACATATGGATATACACACATACATGTATGTGCAAGCATGTGGGTACATGCAGGTCACAGCTATACACATATACAGACATATACATACATGTACGTGGGCCACATAAATGTAGGATACATGTATGTGCAGGCATGTAGGTATGCACACACGTATACAATACATATACACATAGAGAGAAGGCATATATGGATATACACACATACACGCATGTGCAGGCATGTGGGCACATGTACATATATGATACACTTACAAACATGCACAGATAGATACACACATGTATGTGCAGAGGTGTAGGTATGCATACATGTACAATACGTTTATGCCTACACACATGCAGAAGGCACACATGTATACACATGTACACAATACATACATACACACATGTGCAGGCGTTCAAGTGCACATGTGTGTATGATACATTTACATCTACACACATGCACAGACTGACACATGTATGTACATGTACAGACATGCATGCATATGCAGATGTATAGACGTGCACACACAATACATAGGTACACATTCGCACATGTACAGACACATGCACATATATGTAGCACATATATATATATACACATGTGTGTGCATGTGTATAGATATAGATCTGCTTATCTCTATGCTATTGATGATTGTTAAACAACAAGCACGTATTAAATACCTACTATATACCAGGCACTGTTTATTAATTCAGTCAATCAACAGATATTTATGAAATCTACCTGGAATAAGAAACTATATTATGTAGCATAAATGAGACAGAGATGTTGAAGCCCCGGTTCCTGTACTCAAAAGTGCAGATGCTCATGGAGCCATACATCTTAAAGAAGATTAAGGATGACAGATCATCTAGGCAAATGTCTGTTACTTCCAGATAAGGGACCCAAGGTCCGGAGAAGGGGACATAGCTTTGCCCACATAGCTCCTTAGGGTCAAAGCTGGACCTCGAACTCTTTTCAATCCAGAGCTTCTGGCTCCCAGTGAAATAGTCTTTCCTGGGCTGTAATCCCAGCCCCCCCATGACTTGCTTTTTGGGTGAGAGGCTGTTTAATCTCTCTGTGACTTAGGCTTTTTCCATTTGTGCATTACCCATCACCTCTGACTGTCACCTTTTCTCTCACCCAGTTAGAAAAAAAATCCAAGACACCATTTGGAAGGGAACTTGGTTTTCTCACCTTAAAATGGTGATAAAAATGCCTGTTTTACTTCCTATCTTATAATTATTAATCAAAACAACACATTGAAAGTGTTTGAAAGCTTTTAAGTACTATGTAAATGTTAACTATTATTATTATTTGTAAGGGCTTTGGATTGAAACGGTGGATTTCTCTTCATGGGATATAGGAAACTAAGCACCATTTAGGGGGTAAAACACTAAATAGAGCTGTCCTGCTTCTTGTTATAGCTATCTGCACAGATGAAAAAACCCAGATGATTTACCACCAAAAGCAATCATGGCTGCGTCCTGGGCTCAGAAGTAACCGGGTAGAATTTTGCAGGTGTGACAGTGGCTACACTCGGTGTCACAGCGTACCTGTGCAAAGTAAGCATCATAATTGGGGTTTGCCCTCAAAACTCCAAATATTCAGTCTCACTCAATGGAATTCTGTTTCTGGAAGGCCACAGTTTTTGAGAGAGAGAGAGAGAGACAGAGTTAGAGACACACACACTCACACAGAGATAGAAAGAGACAGAGAGAGAACAGAGAAAAAGACTGAGAAAGAGAGAAAGAGAGGGAGAAGGAAAAGGAGAAAGAAAGGAAGAAGGAGAAAGAGAGGGAGAAGGAAATGTTGGGAGGATTGAGTCTTCTTAGTCCCTCTGTAAAATGCCTCCCCTCCTCATCTCTGATTATTGAAACATTTTCTAAGCTTTAAGAGCCAGATAAAATGCTGTTTCCTCTGGGAAGTTGATCCTGCTTACCTAGATCATGTGTTCCTTGCATACAAGGGATTATATTTTAGCTAAATTTTGCATTGTGCCCACTACCAAATACAGGGTTCTGCATACAGTAGGTACTTAATAAATGCTGGTCAGGTTGCTAGTGACTAAAATAATAACAGCCCTGATGGAAAATCTATTGCTAGGGGCAGCTAGGTGGTGCAGTGGATAGAGCACCAGCCCTGAAGTTGGGGGACCTGAATTTAAATCTGGTCTCAGACACTTAACACTTCCTAGCTGTGTGACCCTGGGCAAGTCACTTAACCCCAATAGCCTCAGCAAAATCAAAAAATCTATTGCTAAAGTAACTAAGAATGATTGGGCCTAAAGTGAGCATGAAAGAGTGTGTGTGTGTGTGTGTGTGTGTGTGTGTGTGTGTGTGGCGGGGGGGAGAGACAAGAAAAAGAAGGATGGACAAGCTGATGAGCAGGAAATGCAATTTAGAGGTGAAGAAATTGTACAGGTTTTTTTTTTTTCCCCTCTTAGGGTTGCTTTGAAAATGAACTCCAATTTTCTTTGCATTTAATAGGTTGCAGTGAACCAAGGTGCTTCAATGGGGGCACTTGCAAGCAGGCCTTGTATTCCTCACATTTTATCTGCCAGTGTCCCAGAGGTTTTTCTGGAAAACAATGTGAAATAGGTGAGTGGTTGAGTGAGTGATTAAATTCCTGCTCCACAGAGGCAGGCAGTGTGGAAAGAAGCCAACAAACTGACTCTTTATGACTCTTTATGATCCCATTTGGGGATTACTTGGCAGTGGTTTGCCATTTACTTCTTTAACTCAGTTTATAGATGAGGAAACTGAGGCAAATAGAGTTAAGTGACCCATCTAATAAGTATCCAAGACCAGATTTAAATTCAGGTCTTCCTGACCCCAGTTCTGGGGCTCTGGTCACTGCCAAATAGATATCCTTGGCGATAGATATGACTGGTTTGCTCTCCCTGGGGTCAGTTTGGAATTTGCCCTATATTCCTTTTGAGGACTTTTCCTTTAGCACCCAGATTTGTCAGTCCCCTTCTCTCACAGGCATAGAAATCAGAAGTTTGGCAAATGGTCTGTGGACCCTGGAAGTTCAGCCACCATCTCTGTCATTAGCCAGTAGCATGACATTACTCAAGTGGCTTAAGCACTCCAGCTCTCAGTTTCCTTTGGCCGTTAGCATATCCTCATGTGATTGTTGTGTAATGTATTGGGAGACAAAAAAAGCACTGGGTTTGAAGACTTGGGTTCAACTGCAGCTTTCTGCTATTTAATACCTAAGTGGTTTTGGACAAATCATTTAAATTTTCTGAGGTATATTCCATTTCCTCATTTGTAAAATGAGAATGCTGGACGAAATGGTTTCCAAAATTCTTTCCAGTTTGAAATACAAACAAGCTTCTTTCTGCTTAAATTATGAGGCAAAATACTTTAAAAATGATTGTCCCAGGAGCAGCAATGTGGTGCAGTGGATGAAGCACCAGCCCTGAAGTCAGGAGGACCTGAGTTCAAATCTGCTCTGAGACACTTAACACTTCCTTCTGTGTGACCCTGGGCAAGTCACTTAACCCCAACTGACTCAGCAAAAAAAAAAAAAAAAAAAAATTGCCCGCCCAACAGATAAATTAATGCATCATTTGATTATGTTCCTCTTTATAAACAGATAATAAAGTGCTGTGCTATGAAGACTTGGGCCTCACCTACAGGGGGACATGGAGCACTAGTGAGAGTGGGGCTGAGTGTGTAAACTGGAACAAGAGTGTGTTGAACTCCAGACAATACAATGGGCGGAGACCAGACGCTCTCAGGCTGGGACTTGGGAACCACAACTACTGCAGGTAAAGGAGACTTATTTTGACTCTAAGAAGTTTTCTCAAGGAAAGAAAAAACCTTTATCATGTGGGCAATTTAAGAATTTCTAATCCTCCTTCTGCCTTCTGCCATGTAGGAACCCAGACAAAGACTCCAAGCCCTGGTGTTACATCTTCAAGAATGGCTATTACATCTGGGAGTACTGTAGCATCCCGTCCTGCTCAAAGAGTGAGTGTACTACGTGAACATTCCCACTGGCCTGGAGCGAGAGAAGCCAGCACCCCGTTGTGGGTAAACAGCTGGGAGAACAAGGCGAGCAGCCATTGTGTCAGAGAAAAGCAGAAAAGGGGAACAGGGCGGTTTCTGATTTGTTTCATGGAAACAACGTGAGAGGCTGTTTTGTTTTTTAGAGGCAGGGGAAGAACAGGCTTTCTACAGAATGTGAAAAAGGTAGGGATTCAAGATTACAAAACACTTAGGAATTCAAGGGAAAACAAGTCAGTACACTGTATCATAGTGCGGAGTGCCTCACTCTATGCATCGCTAAGACCTCAGAAGCTGTGATTTTCACTCTTGCTTTGGTCTCTAACTTGCTACGTTGTTATGAGGGACATTCTTGTTTTTTTTTTTTAATTAAGCTTTTTATTTCAAAACACATGCATAGATAGTTTTCAAATTCAACCTTGCAGAATCTTGTGTTCCATATTTTTCTTCCTCCTTCCCTTCTTCCCTTCCCTAGATGACAAGTAATATATATTAAACATGTGCAAGTCTTCTATACATATTTCTACAATTATCCTGCTGCACAAAAAAAATCAGATCCAAAAGGAAAAAAAATGAGAAAAATAAAAATGCAAGCAAACAACAAAGAGTGAAAATACTATGTTGTGATCCACACTTAGTTTCCATAGTCCCCTCTCTGGGTGCAAATGGCTTTCTCCATCCCAAGACCATTGGAACGATCCTGAATCACCCACGAGAGACATTCTTTAACCTCTTTGGGTCAGTTTCCCAAGATGCAAAAATGAAAAAATGATCACTGAGGCTCCTTCTAGCTTCAAAATGTCAACTGATGATATTAAATGAGACAGTCGGTAGTTTCAATAGAGGCAGAAGGAAGCCGTTTCTTCTAGGACTTGAACAAACAAAAAGGAAGTGATAAAGTTTCAAATCCTCCTGAAAGTGAGATGTTTGGCATCCTGCCTCTTCTTACCCCATTCCAAGCCTTGCCAGAAAGGACTTAAGTATTAATTTGATTTACTATTTATTTTTTGTTTCATCTTTTTTTTTTCTCCCTTTTTACTCTAGGTTCCACTGAAGACTGCTATTTCGAAAGAGGTATATACTACAGGGGATCTCAGCGCAAAACTGAATCAGGGACTTCCTGCCTAAGGTGGAATTCTCCACGTGTAAAAGGCAAAATGTACACAGCATGGAGGAAGGATGCACGGGACTTGGGCCTGGGCAATCATAATTTTTGCCGGTAAGTATATCTTTGTATCTATGAGGCTAGTTTTGTGTGTATGTGGGGAGAGAGTAGGGGTAATTTTTGATGTTTCAAGTTAAAATATTAATAGATTTTTAAGGCCTTATCTGCCAGAAAATTCCAATAATTTCCATATAGTTTACATATCCTTCCACATTCCTGTGAAAATAGATTTGTATTCTCATTTTTCTGTTAGGGAAAAAAACCCACACAGAGAAAAGTTAAATTTGAACTCAAATAGTCATTAAAAGAATCAAATGTAGAACATGTATCATGATTCCCAACTAATGAGTTCTTCTGTGATGTATCTTTTCCCCTAAGCTCTAAGAAAATAGCTAGCATTTATATGGAAATTTAAGGTTTTCAAAACATTTCACAAATATTCACTCATTTTATCCTGATGACAACCTGGGAGGTAAGTACTATTATTCCCATTTTACATATAGGGGCACCAAAGCAGAAAGGTTAAGAACCTATCTTAGGATGTCTGAGTTAGTAAGTATCTGAGGAAGGATATGATTCCAGCTTTCTGAATCCAAGTCCAATGCATTATATACTGAGTTATCAAGCTATCTCTATAAATAAATAAATTTTCTTTCTATAAATAAACAAACAATTAAATAAACCAATTAGTACATGGATCTATGAGAGTTTCTTCAACATCCATTATATAACAATATAACTCATTCCTAAAAATTGATTTTCAGACTATTATATATGCTTCATTACTATGTTATCTAGAGGTAGCTAATATTCAAGTTAGCTTGAAGGGGCCCTAAATAGCTCTACAGAATTAATTACTCTTACCAATGCATGTCAGTCAATATATTATTAAGACTTTCTTGTTCTCCACAATTTTGTTGTAAACACTACTCCTAGAAGAGATTTGGGAATTCAGTTGATTCTCCTATCAGCTGACTCCTCTGGACTTTTTTGGCTAGTGAGCAGTAGAACATTGCAGCCTGCTTAATCTTACTCAATTAAACAACACATTTTTTTTTCCAAGAGAGAGGGAGTATTATGGAGACATTAAAAATCTTACATTCCACATTCCACTCTCTATACCACATTTGAGAATCTTGGGGATAGGGAGGGTGAGGAGAAGATGTGGACCCTTTATAAGGCATGGGAATCTAGAGGGCACAGTGGAAAGGATGCCAGAATTGGAGTTAGGAAGACTCATCTTTATGAGCTGAAATCCGGCCTCAGATGCTTATTAGCTATACGACCCTGGGCAAATCACTTAACTGTATTTGCCTCAGTTTCCTTATCTGTAAAATGAGCTGGAGAAGGAAATGGCAAACTACTTCAGTATCTTTGACAAGAAAACTTCAAATGGGGTCATGAAGAGTAGGACAGGACTGAAAAACAAATGAACAACATCATAGAGGAAGTGGAATTTGATTAATGGGAAAGATTTAAAGAGTGATGATGGGTACTTGAAATTATGTCATAAGAAGATACATTGAAAAAGGCTAATGAAGAAAAGGATGGCTATCTTCCATTATCTATAAGGCCATCATATGAATAAAGAAACCAGAGAACAGAACTAAAAATAGTAGACAGTAGCTATAAGGAGTCTCCCTGTATCTTCGTGATAATTACAAGTTTTCTAGTGATGGAATAGCCTGTTTTGATAAGTAGTGAGTTCCTTGTTGTTGAAAGTCATGTGTTTGGGATGTTTTGGTGGAAATGTAAATCTTAAGGTAGTATTATGGGTTCTAGGTTTGCAACCCAAACCAAATTAAAATGTATTTAGGAAATATTTAATAAAAGAATAAAAATATAACATGGGTTATATTAATTTGTGGTTTTTTAAGTCAGTAAGTGGCTACTAAGGATCCATATTTACTTGAGTTTAACATCACTGGAGAGGTCAGGTCCCCTGTGATTTGCTAATTGAGAAAATCTGGATAAGTAAAATTCTTCAATCTCTTTGCTTTCAGGAATCCTGACAATGACATCAAACCCTGGTGCCACGTGCTAGAGGGTGGTCAGCTAACATGGGAATACTGCGACATATCCAAATGCTGTAAGAAGCGGACTTTTGGCATTTTCTTTTGTTGCTTCCTCTAGCTCTTTCTCTTCCCTTCTAGTTAATCTGTGATTATAATAGCCACTCCTCCAGTGGGTCAGGAACTTGGCAGGAGCTCAAAAGTCATTTTGTCATGTTTTTTCCTTAACCTGACAATTAATGATTGTTGATCCAGGTTTCCATTGCCCATTGAGTGAGGTAGGTGGGAGGAATCACTGGTCTCCAGCTGGCAGCCAGAGGAAAGGTGCCAAGTGGATCTAACCCTCCCTACCACGAATACTCTGAATCCTCCCTCCCATTCCCCCTCACAAAATCTCTCCTTTCAGTTTTTAATCACATGCTTTAGCTAGTGCAGAAGATCTAGGTCAGCAAGAGTGGGTGGGTGAAAAGAGAATAAAGAGGAAAATCATGGTTGCCATCTTTCCAGATTGTCCCTTGAATGCTCGGTATTCCAACCAAATTGACTTGTTTGCTATTCTCCAAATACAATACTCCATCTTCTTCCTCCACAATTCTTCACAAGCTGTCCTTTGTACCAGAACAATCTTTACTTATTCATTCAACAACTATTGATTAAGACCTAACTATATGATGGACCCTATGTTAATATTAGGGGATACAAAAACATAAAGGAAATAGTCCCTGCCCTCAAGAAGCTTGTGCTCTATTGGGGGGAAACAACATGGGTATATAAAATTGAATACAAATATGTATACACATATACACATATATGACATATATACACATATAAATGAATGCATGTACATGTGTATATATTCATACTGTGTACATACATATATATGTTTATATGTGTGTGTATGTATGTGTGTGTGTGTGTGTGTGTGTGTGTGTGTAGAGAGAGAGAGAGAGAGAGAGAGAGAGAAAGAGAGTATGGAGAGAGACAGAGAGACAAGAGGGACAAGCAGACATAGATAAGCAAAGACAGAGATGAGGTAGAGAGACAAGAGTGAGTAATTTCTGGTGGAAGAGCACTAACAACTGGGGAAAATGGGTGACTTCAGAAGGAAGCCAGGGATTCTAAGAAGCAGAGGGGAGGATAGTGCTTAAGAGGCATGGGAGATAGCTTATACAAAGGCATGGAGGCAAGGAGATGGGCTATGGTATTCAGGGAATAGTAAGTATGCCAGTCCATCTGGAATGGAGGACCTATGAAGGAGAGTAGGGTACAAGAAGCCTCGAAAGATAAATTGGAGCTATATTACAATAGGAAAAGAACAGAAGAGAGAGGAGAGGGCATTGTATGCTAGGTGACTAACATGTTTCCTGTAGACTTCTTCATCATTTTTTGTGCTTATAGAAACTATCTATTTTGCCAGAGTTCAGAATACTAAAATTGGGAATCCAAATGGGTTCCCAAGAACCCTTGCAGACTTCTGCAAGGTCTGATCTCCTCCTTTTTCTTTGTACTTTTCCCCCAGCTAATTGTGGCTTGCGGCAGCGTAAAGAAAGCCAGTTTCGAATTAAAGGAGGCCTCTATACTGACATCACCTCTCATCCTTGGCAAGCTGCCATTGTGGCCATGAACCGGAGATCCCCTGGGACAACACGTTTTCTGTGTGGAGGAATACTGATTGACTCTTGCTGGGTTCTCTCTGCAGCCCATTGCTTTGAGGAGAGGTAAGAATGAGGAAAACTCATAAGTTATTCTTCTCCAGACACTGAAACCAGAGAAAACTCTTAGAGGAAATCTGACAGTTTGGGAATACTCATTGGTGGAAGGACAGTTTCTCTGTGGCCACTCTTAATTTCTTTTTCTTGGTTGGGATCTATGATTTCATTGATGTGCAGGGAATTCCTGGTGAGAAAACTCCCTCCACCATTTCAGATGGAAAATTATTCACTAATTTATGTTCTTAGAAAATTGTCTAGGGTGCGGAGAAGTTAAATGGCTTGCCCAGAAACATAGCTGGTATGTGTCATAAGTAGAAATGACCCCAGGTCTTCTTTTTCTTCTACAAGACAATTGGGATCAAGTAACTTGCCCAGGGTCACACACTTAATAAGTGTTAAGTGTCTGAGAATGGATCTGAATTCAGGTCATCTTGACTCCAGGACTGGTGCTCTAAGCATTGCACCATTTAAGTCTTCTTGACTCTGTCACCTCTCTGTGTCTTTTCTATAACTTCACCATCTGCAATATCTGAAGATGGTCTAATTCTGGGTCAGCCCTGGGAGTACAGAGCCAGACAATTTATGCCACTTCTTAGTTTGGAACAATCCCAGATTATGACTGGTTTTGGGGAGGTTGGGAAATTTCCAGTTACCACAGTAATCAGTGTCAATTTATGATCTCTGGAGTCATTAAACAAACTTGAATACTAGTGGAGGTGGGGGAAGCTCCGGAGTTGGAGAATGAAGTTGGGTCTAATCTTGTGAAACTGCTCAAGATGACAGACCATTGGGCAATTTTTTGTTATTCTTTGGAGGTTGTCCAATCTTGGTCTATTTATATTAGTAAAATGGCTTTTTTCCTTTTTCAAGATTCTTTTCTAAAGGTAATGGAAGAAAACAAAGAAAGATGAGTGATAGTAGTATATAGGGAGTTCATTCCAGTCATGCAGGTACTGAGAGTGTACTTCCATTGCTTCAATTTTTATTCATTATAATTTTTATTGTACTTGGGAATTAATAGCTGAGTCCTCTCTCTGCACATGGTTTTCAGAGACAGATTGGCATTCAGAGATTGAAAAGTGGCTCATATAAGCATAGGATTGAGAATTGGAAAAAACTTTAAAGGCTAGTCCATAACCTCATTTTATAGGTGCAGAAACTGAATTGTTCAAATGCATGATCTCTGAAAGCAACTAAGACATAAATAAGCCTAAGAAGTCATTAAATGATTATTTTTGCAATGACTAATCTTGATTCTGGAGATTAGGTGATAAAACACTTTTCTGCTCTTAGGAGAGTTGAGATCATAGGTACAGAATGTTGCCTAACAGATAATAGTTGCTTTGTTGGCCATTTTTGCTTAACTTTTAAAATTTGTTATTATTAATAAGGAGGGTTCAGTGTGTGTGTGTGAGAGAGAGAGTGTGGGTATGTGTATGTGTGTGTAGGAGGTATAGCTGGAAATGATCATGATGTATAAAACAAAAGGCATCAAGCAATAAATTTTTTTTTCAAAATTTTAAGTAAAAGAAGTTAAAAGGATAGCACTCTTGGGCTGCTACATATTGACTCTTCTTCCTTGACTTCATCATGAAATTTAAGACTAAAAGCGAATGATAAAAATGGCACTGGGGTTAAGTAGACTGACATAAGTTACAGGGTTTTTTCCTTTTTCTTCTTGGACCTTTTCTTCTTGAACCATTCCCATATCATGGGACATACTCATTGCATTACAATCTGGTGATGATATGAATAGGCTTTTGAGCCAGGAAAGGATTTGTATTGTGGTGTTAAGGAATAAAGTAAGCATACAAGGGCTCTTACTGGGTTTGAGGTCTGATGTTCTTTAAAGGGACCAACTCTCCAAGAAAGCTTCCATCTTACTGGACATGTTTCATGATAAGGATTGAACACTTCAAGGTTCCTAGGCTACCATGAGATCTTCTTGTTCCTTCCCAATGGTATATGAAGCTTAAATCCTTTCTGAACTTCTGAACTTCTGGTTTATTACCAACTGCCTGTTCCATGCATCTGTCTCCATTGGATGATCCCTAGGCATATATATCAACCTTAGTATGTCCAAAACACAATTCATTTTCCCTCACAAACTCATCCCTCCAATTTTCTGCTTCTGATGATGGTACCACTATCCTTCAAGTTACCAAGGTTCATGACTTTGGAGTCATTTTATTCTTCTCTCTCTCAAACTTCATATTCAAGTATTCATTTCTCTTTCTACAACCCTTACAACTATCTCCTTCTTTCCATTCCCATAGCCTCCATCCTTGTCAGGCCTTTGTTAATATTAACTAGCCTACTAATTGGTCCCTCTGCTTTCAGAGACTCCTCTTTCCAATATACCTTCAACCTAACTCTTGCTCAATGTCATTTCCTATTTTAAAAATCTTCAATTGCTCCTTATTATTCATTGGATAAAATACCAACACCTCAATCTGGCATTTAAATACCTTCACAACCAATCTGATTCCTACTCGCCTTTCCAATCTTATTTCCTGTTGCTCTTTTTTGCACATTTTCTGTTCCAAATTGGCCTGGTTGCTCTTCTTTGTATACAAGATTCCATGTCAAGTCAACAATCTTTTCTTTTTTGACATTATTTTAAATTTATTTTGCTAAATATTTGCCAATCATATTTTAAAATAGTATTTTTTCCCAATTACATGTAAAGACAATATTTTGGCATTTATTTTATATTTTTCCATTGGAGGAAAAGATATGTTCTTTATTCAATAGTATTTTAATTTTCCAATTTCATGTAGGGATAGTATTCATGTTTGTAAGATTTTGAATTCCAATTTTTTTTCTCCCTCTCTCCCTTACCTCTCCCCTTCCCAAGACAGTAAACAGTCTGATATAGATTGTACATGTAAGATACTTTTAAACATAGTTCCATATTAGTCATGTTGTAAAAGGAAAATTAGAACAAAAGGGGAAAAATCATGAGAAAGAAAAAGCAAACAAAACAACAAACAAAAATTGTTTGCTTTGACCTTCATTCAGGCTTCATTGTTCTCTCTCTGGATGAAGATGGCATTTTCTTTCTCAAGTCTACTGGAAGTGTTTTAGATCAATGTATTTTAGCATTCATTTTATTTAAAATTTTTAGTTATAAATTTTCTCCCTCCCTGCCATCTCTCCCCTCTCTCTATGATGGTAAGCAATTTGATGTAGGTTTTATATATATATATATATATATATATATATATATATATATATATGTATGTATATATACAATCATGTAAAACCTATTTCTATATTAGTTATGTTGTGAAGGAAGAAACAGCTTGCAAAAAAAATTTGCAATTTGCAAAAGGAAAAAACAAGTAATTATTTTTCTTGTCTTCTTAACTTGGCACAAATGGTCCTTTATGTATGAAATGCAAGACCTTCTCCCCTCAATCTTATAAAACTCTCTAATTTTTTTCAAAGGACAGCTCAAGTACAACCTTCTCCATGAGTTTTTTCCTGATTACTTAATAATGAAATTGTTTTATATTTCTCTCTTGATTTATCCTGTTACTTTTTATCTTTAAATATACTTTGCATTTAAATAGTTGCATTTCATCTAGTAGAATTTAAGATTCTTGAGGAATTAAGACTTTCATTTTTTCTTTAGACTTTTAAAACTCTAGCACCAAATACACATAGTGTTGGTCAATCATTTCAGTCACATCCACTTCTTGTGACCCTACTTGGGGTTTTCTTGGCAAAGATACTGGAGTGGTTTGCTATTCCTGTTCCAGCTCATTTCACAGATGAGGAAACTGAGGCAAACAGGGTGGAGTGACTTGCCCAGGGTCACATAGTAAATAAGTGTCTGAGGTTAGATTTGAACTCAGAAAGATGAGTTTTCCCTGACTCTGGGCCCCACAATTTATCAATTATACCACTTAGCTACCCCAGTAGACATAGTAGATACTTAATATTTTTGGATTCAACCTCCAACCACTTTCCTGCTCATATATATCAACCTTAGTATGTCCAAAACACAATTCATTTTCCCTCACAAACTCATCCCTCCAATTTTCTGCTTCTGATGATGGTACCACTATCCTTCAAGTTACCAAGGTTCATGACTTTGGAGTCATCTTATTCTTCTCTCTCTCAAACTTCATATTCAAGTATTCATTTTTTTTTTCAACAGTTTGAAAGCTCATGAACTTAAGGTGATTCTAGGCAGGACCTACCGGGAGAAGAAAGAAGAAAATGAACAAGAGTTTGAAGTGGAAAAATACATTATCCATGAAAATTTTGTTTTAGAGACTTTTGACAATGATATTGGTAAGACCTTCCCTAAATTTATCCCTTCTGAAATCTGGCCCTTGTCAATACATATATATGTCCATCCTCTGTAGCTCCTCACTCTTTATAGTATTCTTCTGAAGATGTGTATGTGTGTGAGTGTGAGTGTGAGTGTGTGTGTGTGTGTGTGTGTGTGTGTGTGAGTGTGTGAATGTGAATGCACATGCTCAGCTGTGTATAGAGTGGGAAGGAGGGAGCATTTGAACACAGGATTTAGCATTCCCTTCCTTGTCTCTCTTCTCAGCCCTCTTGCAGCTAAGACCTAAATCTGACTCACTACAGTGTGCCGAGGAAACCAACTCCGTTCGGAAAGTCTGCCTTCCTGATGCAGGCCTGGAAATGCCTGACTGGACAGAATGTGAGCTCTCTGGCTATGGCAAACATGAGGAGAGTAAGTGCAATTCTCACTGGTCACAGGGAGTTTCTAACCATGACAATGCTGCAGAACGCTAAGAGATGCTATAGTACAGTGCTCCCAGAAGACAGGGAGCTCTAGTTTCTGTCCACTCTCTCCCTGTGACTTTAGTCACAGTATCAGCTCTGTTTCTTTACTCTTACCTTTGTACAATTGCAATGTGCTTGCTGAGCTCACAGAATGATTTTGCAGATCAGAAGAGAGAATAAATAAAACGCTTTTTGAAGAGTAATTTTTAACATACTTCTCACCTCTTGACTGAGAACAGATAGACTAGTCCAGGGCTTCTTAAACTTTTTCTATTTGTGACCCCTTTTCTCCTGAGAAATTTTTATGTAACCCCAGATATATAAATACGTAAAATAGACATATAAATCAAATATTTACTGATAATAAACCATAAAAAATTATTTTAAAACAACTCTTTGGTATACATATAATTTTGCCATTTATTAAAGACAAAAGCAAATATTCATACTAATGAGATGAATGTACTTGTTTATTTTTACATAAAGAATTAAATCTTGGCAGAATATTTGATAACTTTTGCTATTTGCCAAAAATTTTGTGACCCCAACATTCAGTTACCCCATATGGGGTCATGGTAGACGGTTTAAAAAGCTCTGGAATAGAAGTACAAGGTGAGACATATTTTTAGAAATAGTGAAGATGATGATATGTTTTTTGATTAATGTGTTACAAGGAAAGGCTTCTATTAGGGATAGGACTCAAGGGGGAGGTCAGTGAGTAAGCTAGAGATACACAAAAAAGCATGAATAAAACATTAAAAAAATACACAGAAGAAAATAGATACATTCAGAAAGGAACACAAACAGGGCAATTTTGTTACTACTTTGATAAATTTAACATTCACTTTTAAAAACCAATCTGTACATATTTACAAGAGGCAGCTAAATAGCAACTTAGTGGCAACTAAGAAAGAGTAGTGGGTCTGAAGTCAGGAAGACCTGAATTCAAATCCAGCCTCAGATACTTATTGGTCTTACTCCACTGGAGGAGGAAATGGCCAATCACTCCAATACCTTTGCCAAGAAAACTCCATGGGTGGTAAGAACCACAGGATCAGAGTCAGACATGACTAAACACTATAATGTATTTAAAATCTTCTTTTTTGCATTTCTTCATTTCTTTCATTTGCATTTATGTAATGAAATGTTTATATTAATAATGCACCATTTTTTAAAAGAGTAATTACATGAGATGTCTAGTGCTCTACAGATGACAGGGATCAAGAATCAGTCCCATTTCTTTTCTATAAGAAGCAACTGAGGTTGTAGGAGAAAGCATGAAATCCTTTCTCTGTCTTGCAGCTTCTCCTTACTACTCTGAAAGACTAAAGGAGGGCCACGTTCGTCTGTACCCTTCCAGCCGCTGTACATCGCGCCACATGTTTAATAGAACGATCACAAAGAACATGCTCTGTGCTGGTGACACGAGAAGTGGGGGGACAGAAGCAAACCTACATGACGCTTGCCAGGTGAGTAGGTTTTTCCCATCGCTCACATGAGGAGGTTTTAGTCAAAGAAAACTACTCAGAATGGAAGAAATGCATTTAATCTCAAGAAGCCAATGTAAACTTCAGGGATGTTAGAGGAGGGCCCTTGAGACCAGTGGTGGAGAAAGACCAAAGAGTCTTAAGTGAAACAAATTGTTAGAAATTCCCTTAGTTTCTGGGAAGGAAACTCCACCTGGTGCTGGATTTCCTGCAAGCCCATTCAGTGAACTGAATATTGTAATGACAAATGAAACGCTAATACAGGCAGTGTGGTCCAGTAGAAAGATGGCTGAACTCGGATGAGGGCTCAGTTTGCAATGGTTCCATCACAGGTCCTTGTAGTTATTTACTTGGGAGGATCAAATGAGTAGATAATTGTACAGTGCTTAGCACAGGGCTTGGGACAGAAGAAATGTATATTTGTCAGCTGTAGTCATATTTATTATTTGTCATTTCATCTCTCTGGGACTCAATTTCCTCATCTGTAAAATGGGAGGATTGGCCTAATTGAACTCTAGGGTTTCTTCTAGCTCTTATGTTCTGGAAGTTATATGAGAAATTCTTGATTTCTACACATTCTGGGAATGGGAATCTCTTCTAAGAAAGAGCAGAAAATACTCTTTAGGTAGTATCATTGATACAGTGTTAGGTTTGGAGTCAGAAAACCCTGGATTCAAATCCAGCTTCAGATACTTACTAGTTGTGTGATGCTGAGCAAAGCCACTTTACTCTGTGTATCTCAGTTTCCTTATCTCTGAAATGAGCTGGAGAAGGAAATGGCAAACAACCCCCAAATGGGGTCACAAAGAGTCAGACATGATTGAAATTAGAGCAAGGAAAGAGAATGAAAACATTTGTGCATGAACTTCTCTCTTCGGCCTCCTTCAAAATTTAGCTCAGGTGCCAGTTCTCATGGGAAACCTTCCCTTAATATGGGCATTCTCAGATTCTCCACCTGAAAAATGGGGATAATAATAGGCTTGTTGTGAGGATTAAATAAGATAACATAAGTAAACTGCTTCTATGATAATGTAAAAAACAAAAGACATCAATTAAAACTTATTAAAATAATAATGGTACTTGCATAGCACTTTAACATTTGCAAAGCTCTTTATAAATATTATCTCATTTGATCTTCACAACAACCTTTGGTAGGTGCTATATTTTCATGCTCATTTTACAAATGAGGAAACTGAGGTATACAGAAGTTAAATGACTAGTTTAGGGTCATATAGCTAGTATGAGTCTCAGGCCAGATTCCAACTCAGACCTTCCAGACTCCCACTGCACCATTATGTTGCTATATAAATACTAGCCCTTACTATTGTAACTAGTATTTATTAAATGCCTATGGTGTGCCAGGTACTATTAATAAGTATTTTACAAATATTATCTTATTTGATCTGTGCAGTAATTCTGAAATGTAGGTGATGTTATTAATGGGAGGAAATAGAGGTAGACAGACTTGCCTAGAATCACATAGCTAATAAATATCCAAAGTTATATTTGAACTCAGGTCTTTGTAGCTCCAGGGTTAACACTATGTACCAAACCATGTAGGTGTCTCTTACATGTTGTTTTACTTGGTAGAATAATAAGGAATATTTCATTTTTATAAATACAAAAATGGGTACAGTAGGCACCTAAATAGGTGCTTGTTGATTGATTATGTGTTAACTATATTCAGAGCTCTCCTGCCAATCAGCAGAGGAAATACAAAATTTTTCATAGAATTGCAGGAAAGTTAGAAGTCTGGGAAATAGGATATGGAAGATTTTATATCTTAGAGAAACAATCCATTTAGGAACAATAGCAGCAAAACTATACAACCAACTAACTGAAACTCTAAAAAGGCAAATTGTCAAGGAGTTCTGTGGGCTGCCACTCCTCTGCATGATCGAGGACTTATATTCTGTAGTCACTCGGGGCTGGGCACAAAGCAGGTGGGCCAGCAGAATGATTCAGCTGGAAAGCTGGGTCCTGTCAGCAGTCATAGAAGACATGCACTTGCCTCCAGAGATGGGATTTCAATTCTGTTATTTACTATCCATGAGACCATGGCCCATTCCCCTCTTTTCTAGGTCTGTTTCTTCATTGCTGAAATGAGGATCTCTTCTAACTTTTGGACGTTTTCTAGTCCAATCCTCTCAGTTTACAGATGAGGAAACTGAGGCTGATAGAGATGGCAGCTAAGGGGTGTGGTGGATAGAACACTAAGGAATTCAAATCCAGCCTAAGACTCTAGCTATGTTATCATTTAACCTCTATTTGCCTCAGTTTGCTCAACTACTAAATGAAGATAATAAAAGCACCTGCCTTCTAAAGTTGTTATGAAGATCAGATGAGATAATATTTGTAAAGCACTTGGCACATAAGAGATACATTTTAAATGTTTATTTACTTCTTTCTTTCCTTCCAAAGTCACACAAACAGAGCAAGGAATTAAAACTTAGTTCCCCTGACTCCAAATCTCGAGCTCTTCCCATTCCACTTTGATGGCTTCCCAGCAGAGCAAGTCCTGGATGTGGGAGACAAAATACCTGGGTTTAAATCCCAATTACACTACTTAATAGCACATAAAGCAATTTAGGCCATCTAATCCAACTACTTCGTTTTATAGATGAGGAAATTAAGACTCTAATGAAGTTAGATGATGTTCCCAAGGTCACAGTGGAATAGGCATTTTTCTTTCTTTGAAAGGTTTTCAGAGGAGGTTTCTTGCAATTATTTCTTTTTTAAATAGTATTTTATTTTCCTACATACGTGCAAAAAAAAGTTTTCAGCATTCATCTTTGCAAAACCTTGTGTTCCAATTTTTTCTCTCTCCTTTCCCCCTACCCCTTCCCCAAGACAGCAATCAATCCAATATAAGTTACACACATGCAATTCTTCTAAACGTATTTGGCATGCTGTGCAAGAAAAATCAGATCAAAAGTGAAAAAAAATTAGGAAAAAACAAGGAAACAAACAATACAACAAAAAAATGGAAATATTCTGCTTATATCCTCATTCACTCTCAATAGTTCTCTCTCTGGATGCGAATGGCACTTTCCATCCCAAGTCTATTAGAATTTGCAATTATTTCTTAAATAATGGAGGTGATCAGAGATCCATCTGCTCCCTGCTTCTGGCTGGGGGCTTACACTTTGGCTCCTTCCTACCTTTCCAGAGTTCTTACGTTTTATTTCTCCCATGCACTATGCAGTTCAGCCACTGGCTTTCTTGCTGTTCCTCCCACGACAATTACTCTGTCTCCCACATCTGTAACTCATCACCAAATTCAGAATGTTCTCCCTCCTCACCTCACCCAACTTAACTCCCACCTTCTTCAGCATACCCATGCTTATGTTTTGTAAATAAAAAGCTTTAATTAAAAAGAAATAAAAATAAAAAGATCTAAGCATAACCTCGATGACAAAGGCTCAGGTGGCCTTTCCCAACCCAAGACACTTCTTTTGACAGGGAAAAGCTAAATGGTTCAATGGATGGAGCACTGGGGCTCAAACCAGGATATCCAGAGTTCAAATTCAGCCTCAGACACTTAATAGCTTCAGGACTTTATAAAAGATGGAGAGTAGTTTTTCAGTAAATTAAACTGCTAAAAACAAAGGCAGTTATCTCTGCTTGCAATCTCCAGACATGGTGGCAGGACTGTTGCATGGCCCAAGTGATTGATGAATTTGTCCTTCCATTACAGGGCGATTCGGGGGGTCCGCTTGTGTGCATGAAGAACGACCGCATGCATCTTATTGGGATCGTCAGCTGGGGCATAGGATGTGGAGAGAAGGACGTTCCAGGTGTATACACCAAGGTTATCAATTACCTCAAGTGGATCGAGGACAAGAGGAGGCTCTGAATAGCAAAAAACCAATCGTCCTCATCATCTAATGGTCTCCCTCTACTTCGCTCTCAGACGAAGCACTGAAGAGACAGAGTTGTAATTTGTTTTTGTTTTTAATCAGATTTCTCCATAAACTGTCGTACAGTGAAAATGAGAGAAGAGGGAGAAGGAGTGAGCATATATTTTCTAAGGTACTTTTCCACTTTGGAAGTTATCAGGAGTTAAGGTTTGGTTTTTATTTGCACTCTGTCAGGTGGAAACAGAGAAAAAACAGCAATCACCCTGGGGAAATCCCACCTTAGGACAGACAGACAAGCAGACCAGAAGACAGGGAGAAGAGAAAAAGCCAAGTGTGAGGTTAGAAAAATGGGACCATCAAGATAAAACGATGTTGCCACAGTAAGAAATAAAGAAATTAATGAAAAATGCGATGTCCTTGGTTAAGAGTGTGTGCCAGGGCATCCAGGGAATGCTCCATTGGGACGTTAGGAATCAGTGACAGACTGGTTGGCCAGTATAGGGTTCTGGTATTCCCACATACTGAAGATCCCTCCAAACAAAACCATTGTTCCATAGTTTCTTTTCCCCATTTGACAACTCCTAAACGATATTCCTGGCTTCTGGGTACAGTGTAAATCTTTTCATGTGTTAGTATTTTTTAATCTGCTTTGTTTAGTTGGGCAGAATTTGTATCATCTTTGTGACCCATCTCTTCAACATATTTATAGTTATCTATATTTTTGTTTGTATTCGTTACAGACACCACTCTGTACCATATTTCTTCAATATAATAAAAAGATATGTTTTCCACATTGTTGACAAACAGTGCCGTGTGTTTCGTTGTCCAGCCTGGGGTGATAGTATCCATCTGCCCATCCAGCTACCTTTAGGAAGCTTCTGTAACTTCAATTTGTCTTAGATCTAAGCATAACAGACAACATTAGAAGGGAAGCAATAAATTAGGAAAACATTTTTACATTCAAAGGTTCTGATAAAGACCTATAGAATATAGAAAATTGACTCAAATTTATAAGAATTCAAACCATTCTCCAATTGATAAATGGTCAGAGGATATGAATAGACAATTTTCAAATGAAGAAAGTGAAACTATCTCTAGCCATATGAAAAGATGCTCCAAGTCATTATTAATCAGAGAAATGCAAATTAAGACAACTCTGGGATACCACTAAATACCTCTTACATTGGTTAGAATGACAGGAAAAGATAATGTGGAATGTTAGAGGGGATGTGGGAAAACTGGGGCACTGATACATTGTTGGTGGAATTGGGAATACATCCAGCCATTCTGGAGAGCAATTTGGAACTATGCTCAAAAAGTTATCAAACTGTGCATACCCTTTGATCCAGCAGTGTTTCTACTGGGCTTATATCCCAAAGAGATCTTAAAGAAGGGAAAAGGCCCCACATGTGCAAAAATGTTTGTGGCAGCCCTGTTTGTAGTGGCTAGAAGCTGGAAAATGAAAGGATGTCCATCAATTGGAGAATGGCTGAATAAGTTATGGTATATGAATGTTATGGAATATTTGTTCTATAAGAAATGACCAGCAGGAGGATTTCAGAAAGGCCTGGAGAGACTTACATGAACTGATGCTATGTGAAATGAGCAGAACCAGGAGATCATTATACGTGGCAACAACAAGATTACACGACAATCAATTCTGATGGACATGGCTCTCTTCAACATTGAGATGATTCAAACCGGTTCCAATTTTTCAGTGATGAAGAGAGTCAGCTACATCCAGAGAAAGAACTGTAGGAACGGAGTGTGGACCACAACATAGCATTTTCACTCTTTCTGTTGATGTTTGCTTGCATTTTGTTTTCCTTCTCAGGTTTTTTTCTTTCTTTCTTTCTTTCTTTCTTTCTTTCTTTCTTTCTTTCTTTCTTTCTTTCTTTCTTTCTTTCTTTCTTTCTTTCTTTCTTTCTTTCTAGAATCTGATTTAGATCTGATTTATTTTGTACAGCAAGTTAACTGTGTAAATATGTATACATATATTAGATTTAACATGTATTTTAACATATTTAACATGTATTGGACTACCTTCCAGCTAGGGGAGGGGGGGAAGGGAGAAATTTGGAACAGAAAATTTTGCAAGTGTCAATGTTGGAAAAATTACCCATGCTTATGTTTTGTAAATAAAAAGCTTTAATTAAAAAGAAATAAATAAAAATAAAAAGCTCTAAGCATAATCTTGATGACATAGCTATAGCTCTACTATTGGTCCGTGTTAGAGGAGATGATATGAAAGAAATCTCCATCGGGAAGAACTCCAACACCTGCAATATCATACCCAAGTACAATTATCCCTTCTGTATTTTGGCTTTTCCCATTGTGGTTTCTATATATTACAAGTCGGCATAAGAAATCAAATGGGAATTTTAGGGAGTTTTGCAGAAGCCAACAGACAACAGAAAAAGTTTACTCAAAAATACATAAAATATATTTATAGTTTTGCAAAAATCTACATTTTATCTTTTAGTACTATAATAATTCAGACTTCTTCTCTGGTATAAAGGGAGAGCCAAAAACTTTTATGCAGATTTTCCAGATTCTGGGGATGCTGCACCTCAACCCCTGCAATGTAAAAGGGATAACCTTACTTCTATTCTCTGCTCTCCTTATCCAGTTTGCCTTTGCTTACAGATGTAGCCTAGCCCTTCTCCTCCCCCACCCCTTTCCTTCTTCTCTCTTCCTCCTCCTCTCCTTCCTCCTCTTTACCTCCCACCCCCCTTCTCTGTTGCACTCCCTCCCTTGTTGTCTTTGGAGTCAATAACACCCTGCATCCAAGAATAAAACTGATGATCCTGTATTAGCTGTTGAATATATGCTGACACAGTTGCAGAGAAAGAAAGGAGAGAAAGGTGACAGTTTTCTACTATCTCTTGAGATATTGTCAGAACTGTTCACTTCAGCATTTTCTTGGTAGGGAAGCAGGGAGGGGAGAGAGAGAGAGAGAGAGAGAAAGAGAGAGAGAGAGAGAGAGAGAGAGAGAGAGAGAGAGAGAGAGAGAGAGAGAGAGAGAGAGAAACAGAGGTAGAGACACAGAGACAGAGACAAGATAGACAGAAAGGAGGAGGAGGAGGACATATACTGTTTGAAGCCTGAGAGCACAATTTAGGAAAAAGAACTCCTCTAAAAATTTAGACTAGGCCCCAAAGTCAGTGAAATTCATACAGACCACAGAAACTTGAGTCATAGATTTTTGACTTTAGGACTGCTAGGTTTTAACTTTCCCTGAATCAGGGCCAGACATACGATTGAGCCATTTAAGAAAAACAGATAGAGAAGAGCTGTGTGGCAAGACTCCCAGGCCACTGCATCTGGCAAGAATTGGAGCAATCCCCACCCCCACCCCCACTCCCACCTCCCCATGCATGGCGCAGGCTTTGTTCGGACACTTTGGTTAATGAAATGAACTGAAGAAGTATGGCCTCCTGGGATGGAAATGCAAAGTTAAAAGACTCCGGCATTCCTGGGAGTGAAGTCTTGGAAACCACAGACTATGTAAAGACAATAGCTCGGAAAAGGTCACTGACTCAGTTATAGGGCAGACGGGGAGCCCAGTGAGGAGGGGTCATGTGAGTTATGCATTAGGGCTCAAACAGCCTGATGTGATCTGTTAGCAACACTCTTGTTTAAAACAGTTTCAGGCAGGGAGAAATATCCAAAGGAGGAGAGAGGGGAAAGGCGGAGAAGGGAATCAAACATTTCTTCGTGACTATCACTAGCGAACACATGGCTTCTAAAGAAAGCTGCCACAACCAGTGAATAAGTATGATTTTCTGGCAATGGCGCTGGGAGTTTCATTGAACAAAAGGGAGAGAGACAGACCCATAGATGACTGAAACTGGCCCATAATCCTAGGCTTGCCTATCAAAGCATGTCATAGGCTTTTTCCTTCTCATTCAATTTGGAGTCAAAGAATGGGGTTTAACAAAGCTTCCTAGTGTTAGCATTTTGAGGAAGTTTCAGAATTTGAAGTTAAGCTCCCTTTAAAAAACAAAATATTTTCAGACATTTGCTTGTTGCCGGCATTAAGTCACCACCTACTGGCCAGAGAAATAAAGTGCCAGTATTGTAACAAATGCTCGTATTAATTATAGTTAACATTTATTTCTATCAAAGGACTTTGGCTCATTTGAAAGCTGCTAAGATGAAATGACTGGGTATGGGAAGTGTGGACACGCCAAGAGACATTTACAATGAATGTACGGCAGCGTGACTGACTGTTCAGTGTAGATCCGTCCATGTCAGCTCCTACTTGCCTCCCTACTGACTCCACATCAAACTCGAAGTCCTTTGTTTGGCATTTAAAGCTCCTCACAACGGGGCCCTTCCTAACTTCTCAGTCTGCTCCCTCCCCCCCCCCCCCTCTCCGCACTCCGTGATCCAACCCTAAAGGCCTCCTCCCCCAGCCTCCCATCTCCCATCCCTAACTAGGCTTGAATTCCCCACGCCTAGAATGTCCTCCCCCCACTTTTTGCTCTGAGGATCCTTGGGTCCTTAAATCTCTCTTTTGTCCAAGGAGGCCTTCCCCATTCTTCCTGCTGCTGGTGCCATTCCCTCTAAAGTTCCTTTCTATCTTCTATTTATTTTGCATGTCCTGATTTATATATTGCTATATATCCCATTGGCATGTAAGCTTCTTGAGGGGAGCTTTTGGTTTGTTATCTCCAGAACTTAGTGCCCAGAAATAATCGATGTTTGCCGATTAATAGTCACCCCCTAGGTGTTTTCTTAAATGAATTTCAACAGACTGGGCTAATACAGCTAGCGATCTCAAAGATAGCATGTTCTAAGAGGGCAGGAAATCTCCAGTTATTCTAATTAAAAGTGCAAATAGAAGGTACTAGATTAGGAGCTAGAGCTAAATTCTTAGATCTGGACTTGTCATTAATTTCAAGACCCTTAGCACCATATAAATATGTAATTTAGACCTTATAACTATAAAATGAAGTTAATATTTCTTATACTATCAAGTGATTTATTTTTTTAGACAAAAACAGCAGGCATTAAAACCCCATATTATAACATGTAGAAAGATGCTTTATTACCAGTCTGAGCTTCCTCTGATGGGACATTCACAGCGTCACCCGGAGTTTAGAGCTAGAAGGCAAGTTAGAGACCATCTAAGTCAACCCCTTCATTTTATGAATAAAGAAGATGTAGCTCGAGGCGGACTGGTCCTTGGGAGGTGTCTGAGATCACAGAGCTGCTCTGTAGTCTGGCTGGGCCAGGGCCAGGCCCCTGACACCAAGCTGAGCGCTTTTCCCACCCTGCGTTTGTAGCAGCGTTATGGCAGGCCCTCCAACACAACACTGGGACACAGAGTTCTGGTGAAACAGACCTTTATTGAGGGGTAGGTGAGCGTCTCCTTGGGTGTGTGCTAAACTCAGGAGCCAGAGGCAACACCATTTCGGAGACATGGCTGCAGCACTTGCGCCCATCGTGAGCAGAGCTGTGTGGATGGTGACAGCCCCCAGAGCTCCATCACAGACGAGGAGAGGGCCGTTGCTTTACACGGTTAGCCTCACACTCAGCAGGATGCTCCCCTTCCTCTTAAGTGTTTTGCCTGCAATTAGCATGAATTGCTCAAGAAGAAAAAGAACAATTGCCTCTTGTGAATTTTAGACTTAAAAATTCAACATATGAAGTAACAACAAGAATATGTCACACTCTGAAAAACAATGTACTGGTTACCCGGCCATCCCAGGAGGCCCAGAAGTCACTCAGGGACCTGGGAAGAGGTGATTCTAAATGCTATGGGATTCCTAAAAAGGGGGACTCCAAAGCTCACATGATTCCTTTGCAGGTTTTGAGCCCAAGTCAGATTCTGAAGTGAGACTCAGCTGCTATTTGCACAGTACCTAAAACACAAACTGGAATGCCTAGGCAAGATGGGGAAGAAACACATTTCACTATTCACAGCATGATTTATCCCAAAAGGAAAAAATACAGTGTAATACAAAGTTACATACCATTCATTAGCAAAAAACAAGTCCAGAAAAGTAAAGAGTTACGAAACTAAAAATTCACATAAGTATCAGCAAAAATAGGATCAGGAAATAGATTTCTTTCATTTCTTTCTACCCATTCCTTCCAAGAAACAGGGAATAATAGCACCTTCATTTAAGCTAAAAGTGAATGTTCATGGCTTTTTATTATCTAAATCAATATCATATATACTCTGAAAAATTATGAAAATTGCAAGCCACTTAGTCACCCACTGACTGAGAACAAAGGTTAGATAACTAGTATATTCTTCATGATCCAGATGGCCAATTCTGACCTCCTTAAGAATGGAACTCGAATATTTTCCCCATGGAAATCTAGCCTTAGATGTACCATGTGCTCCAAAGAGACCCTTCATTTCCCAATGCTGAGACATCCTTGAACAAGCGAGGCCAGGATATAGGGTCAACCTTCCCCAACCCTCTTCACCTTGTAAAGACTAGGGAAGAATATCAGGAAGGAAGTACTTTAGTGAATGTATAGTGAGCAAAATTACTTGGAGTTAGGCAAGGAGAAATGAGAATTATTTAGTTTGTCCAGCCTCTATTTGATGAGAGGGATTCAGACATTTTCTTTTCCCTTTCTACCAATGGTAGCAGATCCTTCCTCCTCTGGCCAAGACCTCATTAGAGTAATTTGTACGTGACTGTACATCTGCAAGGACAATTTTTTTCTACTGGGTTTTTTTTTTTTAAGCATTTTAGTAATGGCTTCAAAACAATTCTGAGAATTGTACAAATTTAGTGAATGTATGACAAGTAGAGGAATCTACATATAAGAAATCAACCAACTCAACACTAATTTCTTTCTACCCTCCTCTGAATGGGATTCTTAATTACTTCCTATATCATTCATCCTTCTACACATAACCTCCTTCACACAAGTGTCCTCCAGGGATTCTTATTCAGCCTCTCTCATATATATCATGTCCACAGGTGATCCTTCCTTAGCTAATATTCACTATTACTCAAATGATTGAACTTTTTAATTACCATCTTTTAGAAAGGACTATTTTCCTAGATTTAGAAAGAAAAATCAGGCAAACAACATACGTCAGCCTTCTTCAGGAAACAGGATAAAAAGAATTAAATATATAGTCAAACAAATCTGCCATGTCTCATCTCCTCTTTAAGAATGAAATTATCACTCATTCAACTTTTAGATGTCCAATTCTCCCTGGTGAACCTCCTTCTCCTGTGATTTGCTAGAAGATTAAAGGCTCAGTAGATCCAGTAGATTCAGTAGAAAAAAGGGAGAATGTTGGCCCAAGAAGATATTGACGTGCAGAAGACAGGCTGAGTCTTTACTTCTGGGTAAGACAAAACGGAAAAAGTATTTGTGGCTCTTCCCTCATTCTGGAATTCTCTTCATGTTCGGACTTGAAACTTCCCAGCTTTGGTCATGTATTTTATGCCTTTGAATGGTTTATACTTTTCTCCATACATATCTAGACGATTCACTTTCAATCCTAGAATAAAGGAATATAACATAGGTGGGTTTTTGTTTTGTTTTGTTTTTTTTGAGGAAAGAGAAAACAACATTGCCTGAAGAGAATGATAAATAATATGTACTGCTTCATTTGATATAACTGATCACCCTTCTCCTGGACTCTCTCCTCCCACTGGGTCTTCTCTTACTGTCTTGCTCTTCCTATCTCTTTTGTTGGACAATTATTTATATGAAGCCTCGTAACTCTGTGTGTTCCGTGTTCCTTTGGTAATCTTGTCCCAGGTCCCCTCATCTCTTTGCACTCTACAGGGGTTCTTAACCATTTTTATATCATAGACCCCTGTGGCAGCCTAATAAAAGTTATAGACCCCTTTTCATCATTATATTTTAAGTGCATGGAGTAGAATTATAGAGAAAACCAATTATTTTGATGTACAGTTATTAAAAAATTAAAAAAACAACCAATTTCATAGCTACCAGTTCAGAAAGCTACTAGTATACTCTTTCTTAGTAACCTTATCATTCGAGTTTAGTTATCATTTTTATAGAGACAACTTACAAATCGATATATGAAACTGCAGTATCTCTTCTGAGCTTTATTCTCACATCACCAATTGCTTATTAAGACACTCAAATGGGATATCCAAGACACATGTCAAATTCAATATATTCAAAATAGAATTCATTATCTCTTTCCTCCAAGTCCTCCTTTCTTTCATTTCCCCCTATTTTTGTTGAAGATATCACAGTCTTATCAATCTCCCAAGACTGTAATCCTGTATTCCATGTTTTCTCTCATGTCAGATAACTAAATGGTTGTCAAATCTTGCCATTTTGATCTCCACAACATTTCCTGCATCCAGCTCTTTCTCACACAGCTACCATCTTACTTCAGGTTCTTATTCACCTTTTGCTTAGACTGTCACAAAAGCCTTCTGTCTGGTCTCCCTATTTCAAGTTTTTCTCCAGTTTCTTTTATTAACTGCTGCTAAAGTGATTTTCCTTAAGCACAGATCTGACCATGTCAGTTTCTTAACCAACTCCTGATATCTCCCTATAGCCTCTATAGGACACAATATAACTTTTCTGTTTTATTTTTAAAGCCTTTCACAACTTGACACCAGCCTACCTTTCCAGCCTCAGTTCTCTCCTCTCAGCAGTTTAGCCAAACTGGCCTTCACGCATTAACACCAGAATTTCTGAAGCTATGTTTTGTTTTGTTTTTTTTTTACTGGCTGCCCCATACCTGGAATATTTTTCCTTTTCACCTCCTCCTCCCTGACTTTAAAACTTAGCTTAAATCTCATAAGTCATTTTGGTCCCGTCCAAGCTTCTCTCTCCTCCTCCTCATCTCTCCCCTGCCATTTCTAGGGGCCTCCCTATGCAATTTTCTCCAATTTATATTGTATTTATCTTGTATATACGTAGTTGTTTTCATGTCAGCTCCCTTATTAGAATGTAGGATCTTTATTTGTAGCCTTGACATTTAGTCCAGAACCTGGTATATAACAAGTCATTAATAAATGTTTGATGATGATATGATGAGGAAGAGAATGTTGATGATGCCTGGAATATACTCCTTCTTCAGCTTCACTTCAAAGAACACTTCTCTTTTTCCACAATCAAAGTCTTGAGTTTGATTTTCCTACATGAATCTTTCCTGATCTTTTAATTGCGAGTGTTTTCTAATTACCTTAACTGCTTGGAATTTATTTGTATTTATTGTCTTTCCATCTAGATTGTATACATTTATTCTGTTCTGTTGTTTTCCCCACTAGAATATAAACTCTCATGAGCGGGAGTTCTTTTGCTCCTTGTATGTGTACCCTCAGTACCTAGCACAGTGCTTGGCCCATAGCAGGTGCATCTCAAAAACTTGTTTTTTTGATTTTTGTTTGTTTTGACTGATTATTACATGCAGAAAGTAAAGAGTTGATACCATGCCTTCCTATATAACAAACTGGTCTATCTTGGAGGTGGCAAGAAAATGGGGAAATAAAGGTTTGTACAGTGTTGGAAAAATCTCCACAAAAGTTCTACTTTTATGTCGTCACTGTATGAAGGTGACCTTCAATTTTCTAAGGTCACAAAAAGGCCTCTGCAGGCTCTGTCAAGCTGAAAAGGCTACAAGGACATTTCCAATTGCCCAATGATCAGCCTAGAGAAATACTGGAAGGCTTATCGTGAGCAAAATGGTCACTGAATAATGAATTCTTTGGCCATGGCAGCTCGTGGAAAAAAAAGAAAAGAAAATTAAATAATGGTTTTTAGCTTCATCCATGATAACAGAGTTAGCAGAAAAGAGAGAATAAGGTCCTACAAATGACACTGCTCATGAGTTGAACTATTAGTATTCAAAATGTGAGATTCTGATGTAATAAGAATTTGTCAATATAATTGAATTCCTACTAAAGGAGCTCTTACTAGAGAAATTCAATTACACTGACACACTATAAATTAACTCAAAAAGTGTAAGGATGTTGCAACTCACTAGATCTCTTTGAAGAGGAAAAGAAGGCATTGACAAAACTGTATTTGTGTGTGATTGAGGTTATTTATTGGTCTCTCTACCTTACAGAGCCCATGATGAACATAAGCAAAAAGAACTTTAATGAAGATTTCTATAGCTGATAAACCAAATGCTGTTAAAGAGAATGAAGAGGTGGAGAATTCTATGAAGAATTTGACAAAACTTTCCAAACCAAGTCAAGATATGCCTCTTTACTTAATGAGTTTAATGGGGAAATAGTAAAAAATGTTCAAAAAACAAATTCAGAATTAAGAACTGAAAGTAAGGTTGTAGACAATGTAAGGCCTAATGTCTTAATAATATTAATGTTCTTTAAAAAAAATAGTGTTAATCAAAGAAGAGATATGCAAATTAACTCTACATCCCTTTTTTGTAGAGACAGAAGATTATGAGTGAAGAACAATGTAAGCATCACACTTGTTCATGAGTTGGTTAGTTTCACTGAATGTTTTTTTCCCCTCCATTTTATTTTTTGTTATAAATGATAGCTCCCTAAGAGGGGATAAAGTAATGGATGTAGTAGGAAATAAAGGTATTGTAAAAGCTAAATCTGTTAAGAAAATTTGTAAAATGTCAAAAGAGTTTGGACATGGTGAACAACAAAAATAGAACTATGTCAACTGATAGGAATTGACAGATTACCTGTGTAGATGCCATTTTTTAAAATCAGTTGTTTGTGTGTAGTCAAATAGAATATAAACTAGTCAGAATATAGGTCAAAATCAATACCCACCTGGAAGAAAGGCTTACTTTTGATGTGATCTTTATAAACTAGCTACTGATAATAATAAATGGGAAATGGAAATCAAGGAAGAGATATTAATAGACATAGATGATCACCATCTTTCCTACAGAAATTTAGCAAATGTAATGCAATCAAAAGAACCAGAAGACCAAAGAAGAACAAAGTCAACCTTAACTAGCAAACATTTGATCTTGCCAAGGTGAGAGGTATGACAATGATAATTTAGAATATATTCATTTATGAAATGTGTTAGAAGTGGATAGGTAATAATAAAAAAAGCCTCACAAAAAGAATGAAGAATGATGAAAAGAGAATGAACCTCAAAAAGGCCTGGCATAAGACCCAATGAAGACAGATCATCCAAAAGAGTTTATAAATAAAACTGAGATCAACAATAAAAGAAAAATAGAACAGATATGTCAGCATTTTATAACATACTATTTTCATCATCAACAACAGTAGAAACAACACTCAGTCTCAAAATGGGATATGATGGAAATTACACTAAAGAAAATTAAATAATAGCTGGATCAGACCTAGTACAAACAAATATTAGGAGACAAATCTGAAGGTCTGAGAGTGATTTAAAAAAAGTAACTCAAAGAGAAGAAACTGGAAAAAATGCTATTTTTTTTTCTTTAAAAAAAGGTATTAAAAGGACATTGATAACTACTGCTCTTAATTCTAGTTTGTTATCTCTATAAAATCTTCAAGAGAATAGTCTATCTATACTTATGTCAAGAATATACTTGATAAAAATATGAGAAAGAAACAAGTAGACTTCCAAAAATATTTTTCTGGGAACTTAGATATTTATTCTACAGTCAAAGAGCTGGTAAATACCAGAGGAAGAATTTAAACCCAGATCTTTTCTAACAATAAGTCTCCAAGCATTTTTACCAGGATATCATGAAATCTCTTTTAATTATTATAATGGAAACATTTTATTTAGTACAAAATAAGGCAAATAAACAGTCATGAATATGATGTCTGCTATTATTAATATGCTTTCTTAAAATGGAAATTTATTATTACATATTTTTAATCTTCATTGATCTACTGATAATATGACAATGTTTTGTTTTTCCTTTTTCTGCATTTTTCATTTTCTATTTTTTTCTTTTTTTTATTTTTAACTAAATAAATTCAAACAAATAAACAACAAAAAAAGGCAGCCTCAAAGACTCTCCTCTAAGGTATTATCCATATATATGTTAAGATCACACAAGGTTCCTTGATAAAAACAGCCGTATTTAATGATCATCTGGTTATCAATATCAAGTTGGGTATAAAATAGGGAGATCTGCAATCCCCAACATGGTTTATTACTATCATGGAAGAAGACAGAAATGGAAGAAGGAATCTTAATAAACATATGGGAAGAACTTTCAGATGCTCCTATTTGCAGATGACATTGTGTTGACTGCTTGATACCCAAGAATATTAGTCTCCTCAGTGAGTTCTAAAATTCCTTGAAAGATATCCCTCTAACAATTCACAGAGGAAGAAATCAATGGACTACTGTTCAGATCGTGACATGCAATCACATGGAAAGTCCACCGAGTTATTCATCAAAAAACTACCTGGATAAACATCACAGGTAAATAGTCAATTAGGCACAGATATAAGTAGGCTAGAATGCATTTGTGAAATTATGTAGCACTTTAATTATTCCAAATGGCTTAGCATCACATAACCCCATCTTTTCTTTTTTTTTCCTTTTTTCCTTTTTTTTTTTTTTTTTTTTTTTTTTTGCTGAGGCAATTGGGGTTAAGTGACAGGATCACACAGCCAGGAAACATTAAATGTCTGAAGCCACATTTGAACTCAGATCCACCTGACTTCAGGTGCTCTATCCATTGCACCAACTAGCTACCCCAAAATCCCATCTTTTAAACACCAATATTCTTCCAGTGATATTATCTGGGTAGAAAAAACTAGGAGACTTTAATCTTAAAAAGAAAATCAAAATTGTGGGTGCCTTAAAAGGCAATGGAGAAATGCAGGGAAGGCACAAAGATGTCATAGTTCTAGTGGCATATGGTGTATCAGCACCCATGGAATGTTAAAAGACCTAGAGGAAATCTTTTATGATGATGGCAGATCCTCCATAGAAAATTTATGGAAAGGCAGAATAAGAATCCCACAAGGTAAGAGGGATGTATAGGTTATCCATATCAATAAAATCACATATTCATTGAAGTATAATTAGAAAATTCACTTTTCTGTTCTTTGAGTGTCTGTGACTTGAAAGCAATTCATTTGAAGGTTATAGGAAAAAGCTACATAAAGAGCATGATGAATAAATCAAATTCTAAGTTATTTGTGATCAAGCTAATTATTATTAGCAATGTTGTAAGTGAATAGGCCTAGCATGATGCAAATGCAATCTTCAAGGATCTCATGTTTTAAGTTAATTCTAGTCACACAGCTCAGTCAGTAGCCTAAAAGTAAGAGGGAAAAAGATTCATTTTATAGAGTTCTGAAGACAGAGACTTATCAGAGTAACTCCAGGTTAGGGATCTGGGTGGGTTCAATGGGTTTGGAATAATTATCAAATATAGGTTGGAAAAAACAATTCTGCTCAAAGTAACCATCTAAAAATACAGATGTTTCTTCATATGGTAGGCCTTGGAAACTAAGGGAACCTTCTCAAATCAGAAAGGATTTAAGTATAACCTCTTATCAGTATTTATTCATTCTTTTTATAGCTAGTTCCTCTCATTTAGATGATATTAGTGATTTTACAATCAAGGATTATAAAAATTTCTGTGAAATATGTTGGAAAAGAGCCATACCTTCCTAGTTTAATGTTTGCATTTCAGCTAAAGAAACAAAACTTCAAATCAGAAAATCATTTATATAGTCAGACATCCAGCTGTTGGTTACTTACCAGAGATAGCCAGTTGCTGGATTTTAAATTGCAGGTTGATAGTAGGGTTTTCATCAGGTTTGGAAGCTCCAGCTTGAAGACTCATAGTCCCCTTCAAACTTGGCAGCTTTTGGGGATTTATTTTTCCTACATCCCAAGAGAGCAACTTCAGGAAGAAGAGGAAAAAAAGATAACATAACTGATGAGTTAAATATGCTTGGAAAATATTTTCATTAATCCTCTTCCTATCCTCTTTCTACACAAAAAAACATCCCACAATACTTTTCTTGAATGTATTTTAGGTATGATCTCACAGGAAAAAAAGTTTTTTAAACAAAAAAAAAATCCATTGCACTGGGATGAACATTTGGAGGAACTTACTCTTATAGTCCCAAGGATGTAACATTAAGCTGCCCCTGTGGTATTTTTTACTATCTATAGGTAAAGATCATATTTTTCCTTGTCATGTCATTCCAATGAAAGCAAGTTCTATGCCAACCTCCTTTTTTCAGCAAATGACAATCACTTTTTGGGAACACCTAAATAGTTAAGTGTTGTGTCAGACATTTCTAGTTCAAAATTTCCTAATCCAAGTATAATTACTTACCTTGGTAACTGGGTCAAAAGTATGAGTGCCCTGAGATGGAGTAAGGCTCATATTCAGGACCCCTTTGGGCATTTGGCTGGTGACAATCACTCCCTCTATGGTTTTTCCCATAGTCTGCTTGGGTCCCACTGTAATCTCAAAGCGCCCTAGTGAGCTACTATCTCGGAAACTGATGTTATGTTTGACATACACTGGAATTGCAACCAAGCTGAGAAAAAAAAAAAAAGAATAGGAAATTCATTTTATAATTGCAATGAAACATGCAACATCTCTTCACTTGTCCTTTTTCTCCTAGCATCATATTTTCTTTTTCACATGAATTAACTTATAAAATACTTAGCATACCTTAAAGCACTATATAGAAGCTAGTTATTATTATTGTAATTATGTAATTAATCCCTTACCTCAATCAGTATATAAAGACAAAACAACAAAACCACTTTTTTTCTTTTTTCAAGGATATTTTGATACTAAATAGATAGCAAGAAGTCTTGACTCTAAATTTCCAACTTGGCTGAGGCAGTAAACTTCTAAAACACTCTCCTCAGCTTCAGAAAACTAGAATTTGAATCTTGATTTTGCCACTCATGAACAATGTAGCTTTGGACAAATCAGCTCTCTCCGTACCTCAGGTTCCTTGTCTATTAAATGAAGGAACTAAACCAAATGATATCTGATGTCCCTTCTAGCTCTAAAAGTAAAATCAATAAAGCCCACAAATATTAATACCAGGCATCATGCATGTCATTAAGAAGTCACTTTACTCCTGAATTTTCATTTCTAGTTTTATGCAGTGTGGTTACTACTTCTTTTCTTGAGAGTGTAATACTATCACTTTCTATTTATATAGTACATTTAAACTTTTTCAAAGGCTCTTTGCATTCATGAGATAATGTGATCTAATAAATCAACAAAATAGTTGGGGCATTATTTTTTCCATTTGATAAATGAGTGAATAAAGAAAAGTAAGTGAGTTACTTAACAATCTACTGGCAAAGTTGGGACCAGAACCTTGTTCTCTGTACTTTCTTCTATACTTCATGATTTTTTTCATTAACTTGCACTTTTTCTAAAGGAATTTAAATCCTCAGATTAAAGAGACAACTGATATCTTAACAATGATTGTTTTCTATAGTTTTAAAAATGTTTGTTGAATGTAAGAACACAAATCAAACAGGTATGTTTACATTCTAAGTTGAGAGCCAGGCACATATAGATATTTTTCATTCACACTGAGAATTGCTGCTTACTTCTGAGCACTGACGTGGTAGGAGAGCAGGCGGAAGTTTCCATCAGGGGGGATGAAGGAAAGAATACGCTCAGATTCCCAGCGCTTGAAACGAACACACGGATGAAAGCTGACATCATCCAACAACCTAGGGTTCTAAAGTTACCATATAAGGAAGAGTAAGGAACAGAAAATAAACACTCGTGCCTCTTCCAGGGAAATTTAGATGTTTTCCATAAAAATAAATAAAACCTCTTTAGTGATATAGAATGAATTTAGTTAACCAAATACAAGTTTTTTGATCACACTTTTAATTTCTTATTTTATTCTTTCTCTTTTTTTACATTAAGTATGCCAACATCTCTTTTTTCAAACATTGTATCTCTAGCTTAGTGTTTTACCATGAAAGAAAGTGTGAGGTCTGGCATCCCGGTCAGCTTGACACAAGCATCAATGACACCTTGGATCTCAGCAGTGATTGTAGAACCTGATACAAAAAAAAAAAAAAAATTTAAACAAAATAGAAAATAAAATGTCCTTGAACCAGACAAACATCATTATTCTAACAAAACTCCAAGATATTTCACATAAGCAAAAAGACCATAATAAAATGTAATTTTCCCTAAGTTCTAAGATGTTATATTTAACTTAATATCATCAAATTAAATAAGTGAAGAAGAAGCCTCATTTAGATTCTGTTATTGAAAAACTGCTGGGATAACTGGAAATTAGTATGGCAGAAATTAGGCATGGACCTACACTTAACACCATATATCAAGATAAGATCAAAATGGGTCCATGACCTAGGCATAAAGAACGAGATTATAAATAAATTAGAGGAACATAGGATAGTTTATCTCTCAGACTTGTGGAGGAGAAAGAAATTTGTGACCAAAGATGAACTAGAGACCATTACTGATCACAAAATAGAAAATTTTGATTATATCAAACTAAAAAGCCTTTGTACAAACAAAACTAAGGCAAACAAGATTAGAAGGGAAGCAACAAAGTGGGAAAACATCTTCACAATTAAAGGTTCTGATAAAGGCCTCATTTCCAAAATATATAGAGAACTGACTCTAATTTATAAGAAATCAAGCCATTCTCCAATTGATAAATGGTCAAAGGATATGAACAGATAATTTTCAGATGATGAAATTGAAACTATTACCACTCATATGAAAGAGTGTTCCAAATCATTATTGATCAGAGAAATGCAAATTAAGACAACTCTGAGATACCACTACACACCTGTCAGATTGGCTAAGATGACAGGAAAAAATAATGATGAATGTTGGAGGGGATGTGGGAAAACTGGGACACTGATGCATTGTTGGTGGAATTGTGAGCGAATCTAACCATTCTGGAGAGCAATCTGGAATTATGCCCCAAAAGTTATCAAACTGTGCATACCCTTTGATCCAGCAGTGTTTCTACTGGGCTTATATCCCAAAGAAATACTAAAGAAGGGAAAGGGACCTGTATGTGCCAAAATGTTTGTGGCAGCCCTGTTTGTAGTGGCTAGAAACTGGAAAATGAATGGATGCCCATCAATTGGAGAATGGCTGGGTAAATTGTGGTATATGAATGCTATGGAATATTATTGTTCTGTAAGAAATGACCAGCAGGATGAATACAGAGAGGCTTGGAGAGACTTACATGAACTGATGCTAAGTGAAATGAGCAGAACCAGGAGATCATTATACACTTCGACAATGATATTGTATGAGGATGTATTCTGATGGAAGTGGATTTCTTTGACAAAGAGACCTAACTGAGTTTCAATTGATAAATGATGGACAGAAGCAGCTACACCCAAAGAAAGAACACTGGGAAATGAATATAAACTGTTTGCATTTTTGTTTTTCTTCCCGGGTTATTTTTACCTTCTGAATCCAATTCTCCCTGTGCAACAAGAGAACTGTTCAGTTCTGCAAACATATATTGTATCTAGGATATACTGCAACATATCTAACATATATAGGACTGCTTGCCATCTAGGGGAGAGGGTGGAGGGAGGGAGGGGAAAAATCGGAACAGAAGCGAGTGCAAGGGATAATGTTGTAAAAAAATTACCCTGGAATGGATTCTGTCAATATAAAGGTATTATTAAATAAAATAAAATAAAAAACAAACAAACAAACAAACAAAAGATTCTGTTATTGATAACTGTTACCAGACCTGCCATAGGAATAAGAGACAAAATATCTTAGAAAAGAAACATTTTAGAAAATGAAATTTTTAGTAAGAAAAAATTCTTTTTCTTTTTGGTGCTTAATAGGAACAAGATAGCAAAGAGAATTGTCAGAACAAAGGTTAATCCATACAAGATCATTAAAGTTCCACACTAAAATCATAAAGCATCAAGACAAATCTAATTAATTATTAAGATATGGGACAAATATAAAAATACATATCATTGTATAAATAACAATGGTCAGTTAAGTCATATAAAGGGAGCATACTTCCCATACAAATTAATATTACATGAAAAAAATCATTGCTCTTAATTTTCTTAGTGATCAAGTACTTTAGATCATAGTTGAAGATACCTGATTTATCAATGATGGCATCAATCTCCTCAATTACATCAAAATATGCTTCGTTATTAGTATATTTCACTCCAGTCCGTCGCCATGGCACCACTGATAACTGCCCAGTGGGAAGCTGATCACCTACATTTGTGCTTCCTAAAATAGTAATACAATTTTATCCATATTTGATTCCAATTTCTCACTCCTCTTAAGCAAACTTCTACACAATTAATTGAGGTTTCTCAAACTAAACATATATTATTACCCAATGGCTTTTTTTCCACCTTATACAGGAATGGTCAGATCTATTTTAAAAATTCCTTGCTGGCATCTGGGCTGGCACTCTTTAAATGAACATATCTCCCTTACTTACCTTTTCCCTTCCCCCTCCTAGAGAAAAAAAAATAAAGCTTCCTGAAGAACAGACTCCATTATTATGGTTTTGAAAGTAACCTGAACTGACTTTCTCAAATTCCACAATACCCTGCAGTTTAAATAATGTAATGGCTTCCACCAGGGATATCAGTATATACAGTGGTGTACAGTTTTCATGAGTAAAATCATCTTGTTCTTGCTGAGTTCTTGGGTACATCAGGGCTCAGGTATCAAAGTAAATCTATCAATACAATCTCTCTTAGAACAATATTAAGGTCAGAGGTTTAATGGTATAAAAGACTACTGTAATTCTTTCCCATTATATGTACTATAGATGTTCAAGCCATTTTATGTTCATCATAAAAAGGTAAAGAGATTTTAAAAGCACAAGTACTAAAATCCTGTAAAACTAACCCTCTTCTAAACTCTGTTCTTTTCCCACTATTTCTTGCATCTTCTCAAACTGAAAGCAGAGATAACAAATTTTGTCATGCCCGTAGTAGCATCTTCAGAGTCAGGTACTATGGAAGTTCTTAGACATTAGTTTCCTGGAATTGAATAGGTTAAAGGATATTTATGACTTTATAGTGTTTTTATAAATGACCTACACTTCATGAAAAATATTTGGAACAAAGCTGTAAAGCTCAATTCCAAACTTCAGTAGTCCATTTCTCTTCCTTGTCAGAATGCTCAAAAATGGAGGGAATTTTTTTTTTCTTTGCAAAGGGGGAGTATTAATTCCATAGACCTGAAGAAATTTTCTGCCTAAAAAAAATATCATTTCAGTCCATGCTCAACATTCAAATAATGCAGAATCAAAGCAAACGTGAAAATTAAATTAAAAAACAGAAATCATTTTTCTCCTGAGACTAACAGTCAATACAAAATTTTAAAACAAGCAACATGATGATTTCAGTAAGCAGAGACTAGAATTAGTTTTGTATCCTTCTCCATACCTGTGATAGTGTTAACAACAGTTCGAAGGATAGTAGGAGGTTTTATCAATTCCTTCAAGATGTTTGACTCAGTAGCCAATGGGAACCCATTGTCTAGCATCTCTTCTAGTACTTCATAAACCACAACCACATTGTCTTTGATAACTAGCTCTGAACAAACTCCAAAATAATCCTGGAAAAAAATAAAACAGGTTAATCACACAGAGAGCAAGAAGTATAATAACTTTTCCCATGACTGAAGATCTAGTCTTGTCTACATTACTTTTTAAACATTTTTAAAAGTTTTTTTAATTTTTTCTCAATTACATGTAATTCAATTTTTAACATTTTTAAAAATAATTTTTGAGTTCCAAATTCCCTCCCTTCCTTCCTTCCTGCTTCTTTAAGAAGGCACTTTGATATAGATTGCAAATGTGCAATCATGCAAAACATATTTCGATATTAGCCATGTTGCAAAAAAACAAAACAAAACAAAAAAGAGAAACATGAAAAACACAATTAAAAACTTTGTTCCACATATTTAACCTATACTGGCTTACTTGGTGTTCAGAGGAAGGGGCGGGGGAAAGAGAGGGAGAAAAATTTGGAATACATGGTTTGCAAGGGTGCATGTTGAAAGCTATCTTCGTGGGTATTTTGAAAAATAAAAAGCTATTATTATTTTTTAAAAGTGTGTTTCAATCTTCATTCTGACTCTATCAGTTCTATCTCTGGAGGTGAACAGCATTTTTCATCCTTCAGAATTGCTTTGGATTATAGTATTGATCAGAGTAACTAACTCTTTCACAGCTGATCATTGTAAAACATGGCTCTTGCTGTGTGTGATGATGATCTTGCTCCGCTCACTTCACTTAGCATCAGATCACGTTAATTTTACCGGATTTTTCTGAATGCATCTGATTCATCATTTCTTACAGCACAACAGTATTCCATTACAATCGTATACCACAACTTACTCAGCCATTCCCCAATTGAGGAGTATCCCTTCAATTTACAAATCTTTGGCACCACAAAAGAGCTAAATATAGAACTTTTTCCTTTTTCTTTCATCTATTTGAACATAGATATAGTAATAGTATTGCTGGGTCAAAGCATACACACAGTTTTATAGCCCTTTAGAAATCATTCCAAATTGCTCTTCAAAATGACTTGGATCAATTCACAACTTCAAAAGAGCATTAGTAACCCAATTTTTCCATATCCCCTCCAATTTTTTATTTTCCTTTTCTGTCATATTATTGTTGTTTCGATTATATCCAATTCTGTGTGACTCCACTTGGGTTTATCTTGGCTAGCATGATTTGCCATTTCCTTTTCCAGCTCATATTACAGATAAGAAAACTGAGGTGAACAGAGTGACTTGAGACTTGCCCAGGGTCACACTGATATTAAGTATCTGAGGTGAGATTTGAACTCAAGAAGACGAATCTTTTTGACTTCAAGCCTACCTACCACTTTATTCACTTCACTATCAATCTGCCCCTTCTGTCATATTAGCCAATCTGATAGGTTGTACCTCAGAATTGTTTTATTTGTATTTTTTCATTAATAATGATTTAGAGAATTTTTCATACAACTATAGCTAGTTTTGTTTGCTTTTTCTGAAAACTGCCTGTTCAGAGCCTTTGACCATTTATCAATTGAAGAATAACTTATATTCTTATACATTTGATTCAATTTCTATATATTTAAGTACTGAGACCTTTATTAGAGAAAATTTGCTATAGAAACCGCTCCATTTCCTGCTTTCTTTTTAATCTTGGTTATACTCATTTTGTGCAAAATCTTTTTAATTTAATGTAATCCAAATTATACATTTTTTTTACCCATAAATGTTCTCTATCTCATTGACTAGTTGTAAATTCTTCCTTTATCCCAACAGGTAAATATTCTATGTTCCCCTAATCTGCTTATATCACCCTTTATTTCTAAATCATGTACTCATTTTGACTTGATCTTGGTATGCGGTATAAGATGTTGGTTTATACTCAGTTTCTGCCAAACTGATTTCTACTTTCCCCAATAATTTTTGTCAAATCATAAATTCTCTTCCTTAAAGCTTATTTCTTTGTACTTATCAGATACTGAATTACTATGGTTATTTGCAACTATGCATTGTAAATTCGATCTATTCCACTGATCCACCACTCTATTTCTTAGTACCAAATTGTTTTGATGATTACCACTTTGTAAAATAGTTTGATATCTGGTACTGCTAGATCACCTTCTTTCACATTTTTTTTTCATATTGATCCTCTTGATATTCTTGACCTTTTGTTCTACCAAAAAAATCTTTTGTTTTTTTTTAGCTCTATGAAATTATTTTTGGTAGCTTGAAAAGTATGGTATACTAAGTAAATTAATTTAGGTAAAATTGTTGTTTTTGTTATATTGGCTTAGCCTACCTATGAGCAATTAATATTTCTCCAAATGCTTAGAGCTGACTTGTGTAAAAAGTGTTATATAATGGTTTTTCATATAGTTCCTGGGTTTTTCTTGGCAAGTAGACTTCCAAGTATTTTATTGTATCTGCAGTTATTTCAAATAGAATTTCTATTTCTATTTCTTCTTGCTGGACTTTGTTGTTAATCTTTTCCTTTTTTAAGCACTTTTGCTGAGGTTTTCAAGGCACTTTTTTAAAGATAATTTTTTTCTTATTCATTTTTAATATTTTTATATGTGTCTATAACAAAACAGGACACAAGAATTAAAATTCTATTTATATTAGCAAAATTTATTATAGAATCTTAGAAGTTACAAGTGACTTTTAAAGGCCATTCAACACAACTCCAATCTAGTGTAAGAATCATTTTTATAATAATAGTGTGATTGAAGTACTGTCCACTGAAAAGCAAGCATAAAAATCTTGTTTTAATTTCTTTAGAATACATTCTATTGTCTGGAAATAACAAAATAAAATAGGGGCATATGAAGATTTTTGAATAACATAATTTTTATATTCATTGAGCATTTTGTAATTGATTTTAATAATCTTTTTCTATATAGATATCACTGAATGATTACTTGCCAAAACTGAACGAACTATTTTGATAGTTAGCAAGTACCTTATCACTAAAAGTCTTTAAGCAGAGGCTAGATGACTACTTGTTGGAATATACAGAATCACAGAGTTGGAAGGTACTTCATATGTCATTATAGTCCAATAACAATTAACAAAATTCAATAACTGAACAATAATCTCATGGAACATTCCTGAAAAATAGTCTTTACAGGAAACTACTACCTCCTGAGACAGTCCATTCCACTTTTAGGTAATACTAAGTGTTGTTTTTCACATATCAAGCTTAAAACTGTATCTATGCAACTTCTACCTGTTGCTCCAAGTTTTATGCTAAATACAAAACACAAATTTAATCATTTTTCCATAGTAAAGCCCTTCAAATATTTGAAGTCAGCTATGACATCTCTTTTTACCACATCTTTATTCTTTCTAAGTAAATCATTCCTAGTTCCTTTAATTAGAATTCTATAACATAGTCTCTAGTTTCTTACTATTCTTGTTTTCCTTTTGTGTGAACTCTAATCTGTCAATGTCTGACTTAAAACTGTGGCGTAGAAATGAACATAATTCTAGATGTAGTCTGATCAGGCAAGTACTAATTATTAATTTTGGAAACTGTGCCTCTTTTTTTGGTCTGGACCTGTGATTATGTTAGTGTGGAAAATGTCCAAAGAGGAAACTCCCTCTATCAATATAGACCAGTAATTGCTCTGCCTCTTATATAGCCTTAAGGTTGTTGGGGGGAGGGAGGGATATTGAGAGACTTGCCTAGGATCACAAAGCTATTAGATTTAAATCTAGATCTTCCTGGAGGCCAGGTTTGCAAGGACTACACTAAGCTACCCATTGTGCCTCTCTTTATGCAGTCAAATATTGGTTGACAATTAAATAATGTCTTAAGCTCTTTAGATGCTTCACTTCTTTTGAGCTCATCACAACTTAGGGAGGTATATAGTATATATAGTACTAGGTACATTTTATAGATGAGAGAACATGGACACAGAAATGTTAAGTGCCTTGTCCAGAGCTAGTATTCAAGGATTGATTCAAGATTAATTTTCCTGACTCCAAATTTAACATCTACCCATTAAGTCATGGTAGCCCTCAGGCCAAGATCTCATAGTTTTATGGACTGATAGCATGGACTAGTATCTCATATTCAGCCTATAATCTATTAAAATTTGCAGGTATTTTTCAAACTGTGTCTAGCCATACCTCTGCATCCTATACCTATACAATTAAGTTTCTTAATACAAAGTATCTTAATACTTGCCTTAAAGTATCATATTAATATATCCAACATATTATTATAGCCCATGATAATCTTTTCAGATCCTAAGACTGAAGTATTAGCTATCCCATCAAGTTCTGAGTCAAGCTCCTGGAAAATTTGATAGTCTTTTGCTAGATCTTCCTCTACATCATACACTCTAACCACAGATGTCCCTGAGGATCCTACCCTGTGCCCTCTTCTTCTGTATTACTTCACTTCATGTGTGGAAACATCAGTTTCCATAGATTTAATTACTATATTTATGCTGATGGTTCTCAAATCTACCTCTCTTGTCCCAGTCTCTTTGCTAACCTCTCCTCTCCCATCTCCAGCTGACTATGGATGTCCAGTAGACACCTCAAACTAACCATGTCCAAAACAGAACTCACAGTCTTTCTCCACTAAGTTTCCCCACCTCCTATCTTCTCTACCCATGTGGAGGATAATACTGTCCTTCCAGTTCTTCCAGCTCATAATCTAGAAGTCATTCTCAGCTTCTCACTATCTCTCATCCCTCATATCTTATCCTTACCCATTTCATCTCTGCAACATCTCCCCTATATATGCTCCCCTCTCCCACGAACACAATAACACTCTGGCATAGTACCTCATCATCACATTCCTGGACTTTTAGCCAGCTGGACTTTTAGCTGAGCTTGCCTCAAGTCTCTCCCCATTTCAATCTATCCTCCATTCAACCACCAAAGTGATTCTCTAAAGCAGAGTTATGACTGTCTCCTCTACTCAATAAACTCCCTTGGCTTCCTATTGTCTCTAGGATCAAGTACAAAATGCTCTCCTTTTCTGGCTGAACCTCCCTCCTTCCCACCTTTCCAGTTTCCTAACATTGCCACTGCAAGTGTCTCTCATTCCATGCATTCTTCAGTCGGCCTCTAAAATGATTTCCCTAAAATATCCATTCCCTACTCAGTTAAAGTTCTGTGACTTTGATAAATATAGAAATATGTTAGAAGAACTGTACATGTGTGACCTATATTGGATTACTTGATGTCTAGGAGAGGGGAAAGAGAGGGAGAAAAATTTGGAACACAAGATTTTGCAAGGATGAATGCTGAAAACTATCTTGGCATGTATTTTGAAAAATAAAAAGTTATTATAAATAAAAAATAAGCTAAAAATAAACTTCAGTGGCTTCCCATCACCTCTAGAAGCAAATGCAAAAATGATCAGCTTGTCCTTCAAAACCTTTCATAATCTGTCTCTTCCTATCTTTTTCAAACAGGTATTCTTGTATTCCCAATGTATATTCTTGGGTCCACTGAATCTGGCCTTCTGGTTGTTCCATCTCTTGCTTCCTGGCATTTTCTCTGGATATTCCCCATGCCATACCTCCTCTGCTCCCACTGCTGATCTCCTTGGCTTTCTTTAAATATTGACTAAAATTTCCCCTAGAGAGGAAGTCTTTCCAACTCCTTTTAATTTCAGTTCTTTCCCTCTTTTAACTATTTGCTTTTTATTTTGTATGTCATTTGATGTGTCTATTGATGTGTTGTCTATTCCATTAGATTATAAGCTCCTTGAGGATAGGGACTGTCTTTTGTCCTTTTTTTGTATTTCCAGAACTTAGCACAGTCCCTGGCAGATGGTACTTAAATGTCTCATAATGGATAACCACAGCAGAGAGATTTTTGCTTCAGGTCAAGTTTAGACTAGATGATGTTCCTTCCAAGTCTAGGATTCTAAGAATAATCTTTTGGCAAATAATGAATCTTTTCTAGAACATTTCCAGTGATGAGGAACTTATTTCCTTAAGAGTCAGTCTATTCCACTATTGGACAATTCTAATTGTTAAAAAGGTTTTCTTATGCTGAGCCAAAATCTACCTCCTTGAAACTTGTATGCACTGGTCCTAGTTCTGCCTTCAGGAGTAACACAAATCAAGTCTTCTCCTTATTCCTGATGAAGATCTAACAAATATTTGAATACAAAGATGCCTCTGGTGAGTCTTCCCTGGTATCTACAGAGACTACAGACAGGGGAAAGGAAAGGAGCTGGAAAGGACTTCAGAAATGACCTGGCCAGACACCTCAGTATACACCCACCTTACAGCACCCTAATACACTGGTCATCCAGCCTTGGATTAGAGACTTCTTGGATTCTAGCTACTTCTTGGTTGTTCTCAGTTCTCTGCCCAGCCTTTGCTCATTCTGAACAACTATTACCTATCTTTGCTTCCACTTCCGGTACTTCTTTTTAATAATCCAAGTTGATCACTAAATTCTCTGTGCACCAACATCTGTTTCTTTAGATGATTTTCTCTTTTCCTCCTCACCAAAACTACTTCTGCGTCATCAGAATATCATTCTCAAAAGTTTCCCATCTCTTCTGGGTTAACTTCCCTCTTTACAATTTCATAAGAATCCTACCAGTTCTAAATCTGAATCATTTGAAATCTGTGCTCCTCAAGTTTTGAATGCATTTCAAGATCTGTTCAACTTTTCCTTTTCTATCACAAACTGGAATGGTCACTCAGATCTTCTAAGATTTTTATTAGTTCCAACTTTGTAATAGTGCCTTATCACTGGTGAGAATCAGATTCACCAGTAGAATGCCTCCATCTTGATTCCTCCACTTTTTGAAGGATGAAATGATTATTAGTGAGAGAACTCCAGCAGCAGATGTCCAAGTAACTGAAATCTCCCAGTACTCCCATATAACTCTGCCAGACTATGATGTTTCCTTTACTCCTCATCTATTTCCTTTCTATTCAGTTGTCTGTAGTATAGTCTGATGGCAATATAGCCTGTTTCTGTTTCTTCTGATGTTCATTTAAACACTCTCTAACAAGCTTCTCTCTGGTGGTATCAAGATTTCCTCATTAGATTTTCCCCTTGGGAGCAGAGACTATTTTTTGACTTTTTTTGTATTCTCAGTATTCAACACAGTACAGTGCCTGGGACATAAGGGAAAGCAAGGAAATAAGCATTTATACAGCACCTGCTATGTGCACAAACTGTTCTATCTAATGGGGTTACATCATCATCATCCCATCATCATCACTATTATATGAGAAAAGAGTGTGTGTGTGTGTGTGTGTGTGTGTGTGTGTGTGTGTATGTGTAATCCTTGTCTCCTGTTTCCTATGGGACTTGTACCAAGAATACTTTCAATAAGTCTACAGAAGATAAGTACACATCCTAATACTTTAATGAAATTACAAAAGGCAGTTCAATAATTTTGTTCACTTGTTCAGTAAGGTATAGAACATTAAATATAAAAAAATCAGGATAGCACCGTCAAGACCATTTTTATCTGAAATTTATCAAACAAGAAGAATGAGCTTTTTGTTATTATTTTGTTACTACTATTAAACAAGAACCTCTCATTGCCCAAACCATCCTCATGGGAGGAGGGGAGTGAAAATGGCAAAATGGGGAAATGTCATCAAGGATGATGTATAATAGAAATTTTGTGTGCTCTGAGACTGGTATAGTAGGTATGAAGACCTTGCAGAAATCCTGAAATGTGTATAATAAGAACTGTTGAACTAAACCTAATTTTTGTCAGACTACAGCCCAGGTTTTCCAGAAATTTTTGACAAATGTTGAATCCTTTCTCAAATAATTTGGATCTTTGAATTAACAAACATGCTACTGTTTTCTTCTACCTGATGTATTTCTGATCTATTCTTCTTCCTTCTCACTTTTTTTTTCATTTTTCCTTTCAGAATACTGAAGGGAATTTGTCCCTTCCCTATTTTATTATTTTTTTCTAGCTCTAGAAAATATTTTTGGGAGTTTGGCACTACACTGAATAAATTAATTTAGATAGTATTGACATTTTTATTATATTGGCTAAATTGACCTATAAGCAATTATTGTTTCTTTAACTACTTAAGGTTATTTCTACAAAGAGTTTTCAATAGCGCTATTCATAGGATTCAGGACTGAATCTTGGAAGATACATTCCCAAGTGTTTGATAGTTTCTTTAGTTATTTTTAAAGGAATTCTTTTTAGAACTCTCAGTACAGATTGTAGCACATTTTTTTCATTTTATCTTTCTTGATTTTTGTTTTTGTTTTGTAAACATGTGGAAAGGCTAATGTGGAAGTGTTTTGTATGATTTCACATGTATAATGGGTAACATATTTTATGCCTTCTCAATGATTTTGAAATTTTTAAAATTTTGCATCAATATTCATTGAGGATATTGGGATCTATAATTTTTTATTTCCCTGATTTAGACCAGGGAGATCATAATTATAGTATAGAAATACCATATTTATATCATAGAAAGAAATTAAATGGATGTCTTTCTCATTATTACAAATAGTCTATGTGGTATTTAAATTCATTGTTCTTTAAATGCTTAATAGAACTGACTTACAAACCCATCTGAATTGTTCTTTTAAATTTAAGAGTTTATTTGCAGTTTATTTAATGTTTATTTCTGATCCAGAATTATTTAGTCTATTTCTTCTTTTATTAGTGTAATTATTTTATATTTTGTAAGTATCATCCATTTCCTTTATCAGTTTTATTGATATATAATTAGGCAAAAAAGTTTCTCTCTTTCTCTTTCTCTCTCTCTCTCTCTCTCTCTCTCTCTCTCTCTCTCTCTCTCTCTCCATATATATGTCCTCTTCCATTTTTATTCATTCATCTTCATTTTTGATAGGAGTAATTTGGTTATCCTTTCTCTTTTTAAAAAATCAGATTAGCTACTAGAAGTGATCTCTTCAAGATGATAAAAAAGGAATGTATTTTCAGACACAGCCAATATAGGAATTCATTTAACTTAGCTGGAAATTTTTATAAAGGTTTTATTTTTCTTTTCTCTTGTTTTCAATGGCGGTGGAGTGGGGCAGAGAATTTAAGGCAAGGAACATGGGAATAAAGTTGCCCTAAAAAAAGAAGAAAGAAATGTGCTATCTTACATTGAAATGTGGTTTTTGTCAAAGACTGTGAATTACTTTCTCATAAGGCTAAGTCTTTTAAGTCCTCAGTAACCAGGAAAGCTTATCAAGATCATCAATCTCCTAGATCAATAAAGGGCAGTTTTCCTGTACCTGTAAAGGAAAACAAAATACTGCTCCTAACACATTTCATACTGTTTTCTGTCAATGATATCTTCATCTCCAAGTTATTCAATGATGTATTGGAGATCAATGCTGAGCAACTAAGGTATAGCTTTATTCTGTTGTGTTCAGTCATTGTTTTCAGCTCTGTCCAACTTTTTGTGACCCTTGCTAAGGTTTCCTTGGCAAACACACTGGAGTAGTTTGCCACTTCTATGTCTGGCTTATTTTATAAATGATGAAACTGAGGGAAACAGGATTAAGTGACTTGTTCAGGATCACGTAGATTGTAAGTTTTTGAGGTTGAATTTGAATTCGGATCTTTTTGACTCCAAGCCTGGAGCTCTATCTATTGGGTCAACCAGCTGTCTTATTTATTATAATATTAACAAGTTCAATTCAAAGAGCTATTTAACTCTAAAGAAGGAAAAAGTGCTTATAACACAACAGATTTATACAATTATAAAATGCACAATCATCTTATCCATCTGCGCAATAGTTCAAAGAATATCAAACATAAAAGGATAATAGATTATCATCCTGTCTATAATAAATATTATTGAATATAAAATGAGAATAATAATAATAATACTGAAATGTATATAGTTCTTTAGGGTTTGCAAACCACTTCACATATGAGGCTCAAAACAATGCCTATGCTCTCTACTTCATCTGGCTTGTTAGCTTTATTATGTGCATTCCATAAGATCTTTAGTTTCTTTAATGTACAAGCTAATCTAGAGATTCTAACATGAATCTCATAGGTATCCCTATAATTCTGGAAAGGCATATACCTTATCAAAAGAAACTGAATTGGTTAAAATGGAGGTTAGTCTGGGTGACAAGAACAACACTGCAAATTAAAAAAATATAGTCATACATAGAAATCTGGAAATCAGCAGAGTTAAGTACAGCAAAGAGCATTTTTTTTAAAGAAAGGAAATATTTCTGGTGCCAAGATGGCAGAATGAGAAATGAATTTTCTGAAGCCTTTCCAAATTACCCTCGAAACAATCTCAAAAAATGCCTCAGAGAAGCCACATGTCTCCAGAGAAAACTATAGACCACTGGTCTCTTACCTCTTCAATTCATTCTCCAGAGTTGTGAAATGATATTCCTAAAACATAAGTCAGATCATGTCACTCCCCTGCTTAATAAAACACTTCACTGGCTCTAGGATCAAATAAAAACTACTCTGACACTTAAAGCCTCTACAACTGACTCCAACCTAACTTTCTAGCCTCATTATAAATTACTTACTTTCAGATACTCCTTATCCAGCCAGGTTGTCTTTCTTCCTGCTGCTCACACACAACATTCCATTTCTCATCTCCATACCTTTGTATAAGCTGTCTCTCATCCCTGGAATATATTTCTCACTTTTGTCTCTTAGAATTCCTAAGTTTCCTTCAAATTTTTGTTCAAACATTACCTCTAACTTGAAGCTTTTTCTGACTCCCCTGATCCAGCTACTAGTATATCTCCTTTTCAAGATTATCTTTCACTTAGTTTGTATATATTTTTCATATGCTTTTATCTGTACATGATATCTCCTTTTCTAGAATGTAAGCATTTTTAGAGAAGGCACTATTTATTTTTATCTTTACCTCCTCAAGTCTTAACAGTGCTTGACCCACTGTAGGAGCTAACTCAATACCTGTTGACCAAATAATTGCTTGATTAGCTAAGTTAAAGAAATAATTCTAAAATCTATGATAGCACAGATTGTTGCTCCCATCTAGATAGGGTGACAGTTCAGGACTCAATTCTTTAAATGAAATTCTAATTCTGTGACTCTGAAATTCTGGGTTCTGGTGAGTTCCATAAATTTAGATAAGTTCTGTCTTACTTAAACTATTTCTTTCATACTAAAATGGGGAGTTAAGGTCAATAGAAGTTTTGTTTTTGGTTATCAAGTTTTCATCCCAAATCTAATTTTTTTTAAATTACAAGATTTTATAAGCCAGATTTTATATCACTCCAGATCTTGGAAAAGAGGCTTTTAACACACAAACTTCTAATAATTCTAAAGCAAGCACCCTTTTGTACCAATGTACCAGACTACTCTTAAAAACAAAGTATAGCTATCATTTTTCAAATAAGACATAATATTTGGGACTTGTCTGATTACCTTCAAAACTATTAAATTTGAAAGTCAAACTCAAAACACAACCAAATTTTTTACTTCCTAAACTCCTTTATGGTTTAACTAGATTAAACATCTTTTCCTGTATTATGATCAGTCATGTATTGTTGCTATGCGGATGTTAACTAGCTGTCACATGTTTCACCACAGAAACCGTTACATCTTAGGATAAGATCAAGTTTCATAATGTAGGCATCTAAGCAAAGACTGTACAGTTCAAGGATCAGACACCAGCTACCATAGATGTAGTATTAGCATATACAAATCTGCTTCCTACCTCACACTCTTCCCCAGGTATTTCCCCAGGTCTCATTCCTTCAAAGTTCAAAGTCTTCCCTTGCTCGTACTCCAGAATTCTCGCTGTTGTTAACAAATCCCTCCTTGATCTTGTATCTCTTTGCTTAAGCCTTGAGGAGCTAGGGCACGAAAGGGCCTGTTCCAAAACATTCTCAAAGCCATCATATATCCTAAGCCTAAGGGTTTCAAAGGTACATAAGAGGGCTTTGGTTTCCAAAATTCGGGGACTGGGAACTTGCTTAATGCTTGCTCCAAATGTAGGGTACCTTCCAAAATGGTAGGGAAGATGGCCTTGAACTCTGGGTTTGGTCCAGTTGTCAGCTGTCCATCATCATGTTATTCTTTCTTCACCTTTAGGGACTCAAAATTATAGACATCCCAATCTTAAGAGTCAGAAGTAGTAACAGAACTCTTTCTTTAAAGACTCTATATGCAGGTACCACAGGTTGCTTATTTATGCATGAGGGCTCTGATCAACTGGTGAGGATTTTCCTTAAGCTGTGATGGACAAATTCTCAGGTCTGCTTTATCCCAGGTAGAGTCAATGACTTTTGGGATGAAACTCCTCTTCCTATTTTATGTCTCCCTGTATGTGCATCCTTAACTATCTCAGTCTTAGCCTTTAAATGTCTTCACCTTCTCTGGCTCTACCATTCTACTGTACCCTCCAAAATCTGCATTCTATTATTAATTCTTCTTAATCCTGGATTTCTTGACTTCACATTATTTCCATCTTGCATGAGGGAAAAATCTAACTTTCCCCCAGAAGACAGCACATCCTGGTCATCTTTAGTACTAGATGCTCCTTCTCTCATGCATTCCTAAGAATTGGGTCATTCTGCTCATTAGTCCACCATCACTCAGCAACCTGTCCTCCACTGGGATTCACTCTATCTACTTCACTTCATCCTAGAAGGTAACTAAGAGGCATAGTGAGCAGACTGCTGTACATCAGGTCAGAAAAGACATGAGTTCAAATACTGCCTCGCCACATTTACTAGATATGTGACCCTAGAATATCACTTAATCCCCCTCATCTGTAAAATGGGGATAATAATAAAATCTAACTGACAAAATTGTGAGGATCAAATGAGATAGCATATATAAAAGTATTCCATAAACCTTTAAAGTGCTATATAAATGCTATTATTATTATTATTATTATCCATCTTTATCACTGGGTCCAAATCCTTGTTACAACCATCAACTGACCACCATTCTTTTCCCTTTCTTAAATTTATATAGCTCATATCTTCCCTTCTCCCACAACTCTGCCTCCTGAACAAATAAAAGACATCCATTTCCTTCCTTACTCCATTTCTTCAAACTTTTGTCTTCTCTTTTGCTTCAATCTGATGAAAAGGCATCCTTTCTCTTTGTTGAGGCTAACACCTAATCTTTGACCCAATCACTTTACCCCTATCCTCTATAGGAGCTTATCCCTTAAATCATTCCCTCTCTTATCCTTAATCTCTCCAGTTCTACTGGCTCCTGTCCTGAGACCAACAAACACACTCAGGTTTGCCTCATCTTTACCTTTTTTTTTTAATTTAAGCTTTTTATTTACAAAACATATGCATGGATTTTTCAAAATCAACCCTTGCAAAACCTTGTGTTCCAAATTTTCCCCTCCCCTGCCTGGTCTTCAAAAACAGCTTCTACTTGACTCTGTGATTCCCTTAAATCATTATATTTTCTCCCCTTAACAACTAACCTCCTTCAGTGACTATATACTCACTATGAAATAAAACACAAATTCACTAGCCTGGCATTTAAAGCCTTTCACAATTTGGCTCCAACATACTTCTCCAGTCTTATTTCATATTATTCCCTTTTATATTCTCCATTTCAAGTACACTGGTTTTCTTGTTTCCTATAAATGCCATTCTCACATATTTGTGTCTCAACATATCACTTCCACATCTATAAAATATTCCTTGCTCATCTCCTAGCATCCCTAGCTTTCTTCAAAGGACAGCTCACCTGCTGTCATCTATATGAGACCTTTCCTGATTCTCACTATAGTTCTCTTTCCCTCTTGAAAATGTTTTGATTATATTTGTTTATGTTACTGTATCTTCCTAATACAATGGAAGTTTTTTCAACATAAAATCTTTTTCAATCTTGTCTTTGGATCCTTAATGCCTTGCACATAATATGTACTTAACTGTATTTATTGAAATGAACTTATTCTACTCCATCTCTTATTTGCTGAGATCATTTGCTTCTATAATTATTTTCATTTCATCTATAATTATCATTTACTTCTATAATTTTCACTTTATGAAGTAGCTAGTCCACTAAGGTCTACCTTCAATGCCTTACCATGGCATAGATGTTAAACTGCCAAAGCTCTGCCAGCAGAACAGAAGTTCTGGAGGGTCTCAGCAATGGACTGCACACCTGTCATTTGAGGAATACCCCATACAAAAGAGGAAAGACTTATCTTCAAAAGGTTGGTCATCGGGATTTTTTCGCCAGTTAACTTTTAAATATCAAGAAAAATTTGGAAGGACTGTTTTATCTTCTCTATTACTACAGAAGACAATACCATTTCCCAATATCTTGGGCTCATAATCTACAAACTATCCTGAATTTCTCGCTATTTCTTGCTCTCCATATATCTAAGCTGTTACCAAGGCCTGTCCATTTCACTTTTGTAACTCTCCTGAATACACCTCATTATCTCCTCTGAGGCTGCTAATTCAGATCTCTTCCCTCATCTCAGACCTGGATTACAACAATAACCTGCTGGTGGATCTGTCTGCCTCAAGTCTCTCCCTATTCCAATTCATCTTCCATTCAGACACTAAAATGATTTTCTTAAAATACAGGTTTGATCCTACCATCTTTCTAATAATCTTATAATTAACTCCCCAGTGTGTACTCTTAAATCTACTGAAACCGATTTCCTAGCTGTTCCACCAAGACACTCCATCTTTCATCTCAGGCAATTTCTCTGGCTTATACCTTTTGTCTGGAATATTTTCCCTCCTTTGCTCTGACAATTGCTTTCCCAGGCTTCATTTTAAGTCCCAACTAAACTTCCATCTTCTAAAAGAAGCCTTTCCTAATCCCTCATAAATCCAATGCCTTCCCGGTATTATTTCCTAAATCTCCCATAAATCATTTGCTTTGTATATTTGTCAGCATGTATCTCCCCAAATGGATTGTAAGCTCCTTGAGGATAAAGAATGTCTTTTGCCTCTTTTTATATTCCCAGAACTTAGCATGGTGCATGGCATGAAGTAAGTGTAAAATATATGTTTATTAAAGTGACTTACTGATTGACTGCCATCTGCATCGGTAGTTCAAGTACTCACAATCATGAAATTCCATCTCTGAACTATGGAAGAAGTAGTGTTCCATATCAATTTTGATATCTCACAATTGTTCATTTTTATTACCAATCTTCAGAAGTGTGTGTATATATGTATATATCTGTGTATTATACACATATATGAATATATTAAATTAAGGTTATAAAACATGCTTTTGCTTTCCTTGGCATAAAATAAGCTCTAAACATGTGATATAGCTAGGCACTGACAATGCTTTTTTTATTCGTATTAGCTAAATGTTTCAGTGTTTGTGTTCTCTGCCAATCCTCTAATTTTTGTATTCATACAGCTAATTCCAAAGCTCACATGATGCAGAAGTTCAATCACAGAGTCTTTACTTTGCACTATGCAAATGGAGATCATGGGAACTGAGAAGAAAATTTGATTTAGAATTAATTATAGTTAAGTAGTAGATTTTATTGTCTAGAGTCAGACCTTAGCAAAATTGTCCAAAATAACTAAGAAAATTATGTTCTACATTGTATTAATGGTCTTGCATAGCTTAACTTTTCTCCTTGAAGATTTGAAGCCTGATGATGTTTGAAGACAAAAAAAGAGAACTATCATTTTGTGAAACTTGAAAGTTAAATAAACTATTTTAATAATGAAGTCTTCTTAGGTTTCTATCTGAATAAAGGTTTAACACCAACATTATGTACTCTATGTTGTTGTTCAATCCTGACTGACTCTTCATGATCTCATTTGGCATTTTCTTGACAAAGATACTAGAGTCCTTTACTATTTCCTTCTGTAGCTCATTTTAGAGATAAGGAAACTGAGGCAGACAGAATTAAGTGATTTTCCCAGAGTCAAACAGTAAGTGTCGGAAGTCAGATTTAAAACCCAGACCCAGAATCTATTCACTGTGTCACCTAGCTGCCTCATTATAAGCTATAGACAAACACTACAAATTAAAGGCTGTTTTTGTACAAACCATTCACCCCTGAAACTAGGATTTTGCTACAATAACAATTAACTTATGGTACTAACTTATTAAAGCACATGCCTTTCCTTTCTTTTAAGTGAGAAATTACAAAAGCATAAAATTACATGTAGAATTAGTCACATATACTCTTTAGTAAATGTTGTTTATATAAGTTGTTTTCCTTAATTTTTCAGTAAATACACTTTTTTGGTGATTTGTCAGTGAAATTATTTGTCTGCTGTGTGAAACAAAATTTGTAAATAAAAAAACATTAACTTAGTGTGGTCCTTTTCTCTTTAAAAATCCTTCATAGTTATTTTATTTTGATGTAATTCAAAGCAATTTATTACTGTGACTAGTAAGAACCATATTATAAAATGATATTTCTAATCATCTAGTTTATGAAGAAAAATGGAATTAAAACTAGTCACCAGAATTGAAAGGGTTGTGAACCAGCAACTTTAATATCATCTGACTACATCCGGTCAAGGACAGGTAGTATTATATGATGTTTGATGTAGTATCCAATTTTGAGAGACTATGATAGTCCTTCACATCTAAAAGGCAATCAATTTCTCATTCTAGAAGTAAAAGTGACCAAAGAATAATTTTCATCAGCTATGAAATTGCTTCTCTGTTGAAGAGCAAAACTCTTTTGGGAAAATACCTTCCTCATCATTAATTTGAGGTGCAGTATTAGTCAACTGTAAAATTTTAAAAGATATTACAAGTAAGCCTTCTCTAGATTCACCCACCTGAAATGTGTCTACCACACGATGAAGGAATTCAATGACAAAAAGAGGTGGCACTTCTGTCTGGATCACAGCTACAAAAAAAATCTTATGGCGATAAACACTTAGGAGATAATGATGAGGAGTAGGAATCACAGGAGGCACATTTTCTGCCTCAGTAGCTCTCTCTTGAGCCTCAAAAAAGTAATCACAAACAGAACGACTAACCACACTTTTCCAGTGCTTCTCTAGAAAAATGTCCCCAGAGGAGTTGATCAAGAACAGGCTGTGAATCATGGTGAGAGAAGAAAGCCTTTTTCAGTATAAATGACTCAGAGACTTGATAGAAATTCAATCCTGGAAAACAAAATGAGTTAATTAAGAGGGTGATGCTCTACCTGTCTGGAATGCCCACCTTTTCCTTTTTTCACTTTCCAAATTATACCTATCCATCAAAAAGTAAGTAATGTTTCACCACCTCAAAAATATTAATAATTTTAGTTCAAATATTTCCCTCTTCTGAACTTTCATATTTGTGTGGTTTTGTTAGCAATTAATTATAAAACATTTTGCAACACCTCTTCTATTACACAGAATTATCATTTTAATCTTTTATTATTTTATTTTTAACATATTTATGTCTTGACTCCCCCAAAGTGTAAATTATTATAGGGAAAGTCTCAGCTTTATATTTGCTTGTACTCCTCATTTAACAAATATAGGGGTTTTAGTGAAATGTTTCAAGCAGTGATAATTTAACACACTTCAAAACTTTTGGAAGACTTTGTATTAGAAGCCTACTGTATAAAGAAAATTGTGCTAGGTATGGGGAGGCTACAAAATTTAGCTAGAACAAGTAATAATTTATATTAGAAAAAGTTTTCTTCTCTTACTCTGATTCATAAGATACCAGATATCAGAGATTGTAAGGATGCAGAGATGACCTAATCTCTTCATTTTATAGCTGAGTTAACTGAGTCCTAAGGATAACCACAAATCTCCAGGTTAAACAGTAAGTGGCAGTCATCATCAGAAACCTAGTTCTGATACTAAGTCCTGTTATTTCCACTGCGCCACACTAGCTTAGGCTATTCCAAAATGCAGTTTTAAGCCATTAAAGCTCAACACTGCATTGTCTAGCTACCTTAAATTGTTTATTTCACCAATTTGGCCACATCTTACACTCTATGTAAAAATCAGCTCTCTGAGTTACAGTTCATACCTTTCCTGTTGTAGCAGTATCTCTGTCTCTGAGAGAAAGAGAGAGAGAGAGAGAGAGAGAGAGAGAGAGAGAGAGAGAGAGAGAGAGAGAGAGATGGGAGGGAAGAGAGAAAACAAAAGAGGTGGGAAACTGGAGAAAGAAAGAGAGGAGGGAGGGAAGAGGAAGAGAGGGAAGAGGGAGGGAAAAGGAAATGGAAAAGGAAGAGGAGAAAGGGGGAGGAAACAGGGAAGAAGAGTGAGAAAAAGAGGAGGAGAAAGAAGGAAGGAAGGGAGGGGAGGAGAGAAAGGGAAGAAGGGAAGGGGGAAAGGAAGGCGAGAGGAAGAGAGAGTGAGAAAAGGAGGGAAAGCAGAGAAGGAAGAGTGAAAGAGAGAAGGAAAGAGGAGAGGGAGGAGAGAGTTAAGATAGAGGAGAAGGAAGGGAGGGAGAGGGAAAGGAGAAAGGGAAGGAGGAAGGGGGAGGGAAGAAAAGAGAGGGAAGAATGAGAGAAAGAGAAAAGGAAGGAGGTGAAGAGGGAGGGGAAAAGGAGGAAAAGAATAAGAGGGGAGAAAGGGAAGAAGGGAGGAAGGGAGAAGAGGAAGAGCAAAAGGAAGGGGGGTGGGGTGGGAATGAGAGTAAGCTTCCAACATGGCCGAGCAGGGGCAGAGGTGAGTTCCACCAAAAACACCCATGCAAAGCTTCTAATCACTCTGCCCCCGAACTTACGCAGGAGACTGGGAGCCTCGGTTGATAAAAGGGGGAGATGGAGCCAGAGGAGAGAGGAGTGATGGAGGCAAAGAGGAAGGGATGGAAGAATGGATGGCGGGGCTGCAGGCGATGGCAGATATCCAATCCGGTCACTCCAGAGCTGGCCCCAGCCTGGCTTCCTGAAGGCCAGTGGACCGGGGTGACATGATGGAGGGATGGATGGGGAGGGAGACGGAACGGAGGAGAATGGGGTGATGCGGCCTTCCTAGGATCCATACATCCGCTACCATGGCAACGAAGCTTTCTACCATCTCCTTCTATTCCCTCCCCCCCCCCCATCCTCCTCCACCCCAGTCCCCGACAGTATCCGGGCAGAATCCAGAACCTCCCCAGGTTCGTGGGAAGACCCCCTCCCCAACCTCAATACGTCGCAATCCAGAGCTTCGGTTTCTGAGGTCTGGCACGACCCTGACACTATCCATCGCACCCCGAGAATATGCAGCTCAGTGCGTCTCTCATTGCTGCTCTCTCGAGTCCTTACGAACCTCCCAGGACCTCCAGGCCCCAGAGACAGGGCATTCGCGCAGCCCCCACCCCCGACCTGGCCCGGAAAAAAACGGCCCCCTCACCCGGCTTCTTGCCGACCCGCTACGCCGCGCTGGACGAGCCCCGCCTCTGCCCACCCTCCTACCCCGCCCATACCGGAGCAAGCCCCCTCCCTCATCTGCTTTCATTGGTCGACGCGGCGAGACTGCTCCCCGCCCTCAGGAGAAGAAGAAGAGAGAGTCTCTGATTGGACTTGTTGTTCTTCTCCTCCTCGGTCCTTTGCTTGGCCCCTCCCCGAGGCTCCTCCAAGGCCTCCAGGCTCTGAGCTTACTGATTGGTTGTCTTGGTGCGAGCTCTGATTGGGGCTGCCTAGTCGCTCGGGCCTCTGATTGGTCAAGCAGAAAGGGCGTGTGGGCGGAGGGACTGTGGGCTTGGGCAGGTCTGCGGGTGGTTGTCCTATTTTCAGTATCCCTGGCAGCTGAGGGTGGCAGCTTCCGTCACCGAAACGGGAACCGTACAAGATATCTGTGTTGAAACAAGTTTATCAAATGCGCAACACGGGAAGGAAGACAATATCTTTGATCAGCATGGTTCGGCGGAAAGGGAGATGGATTTACAGTCATAGGTGCCCTGCGTATTATGACCTTGAGCGAGTCCCTTCTCTAAGAGCCTCAGTTTCCCTATCTAGAAAATGGGGAAGCTGTAATATGATGTCATAGCGCCCTAGCTACAGATGATCTCTAAGGTCCCTTTCAGCGCTAAATCCTTCTAGGCACGTTTTTAAATATTTAAAAAATCCCATATCTTCTGATTCCCAAGCCTTTCTTTTCATAAATGCTTGTTTCATTATAAGTTATGCTGAGACAGTGCTTAAAAAAAAGACTGAACCAGATAATTCAGGGATGCTGCAAAGAGCTCTGGACTTGGCAGTTAGGAGAGCCGAATGCCCCTACCAGCTCTGTCCATAACTGGCTGTGTGACCTTGAGCAAAGTATTTCCCTTTCTGACCCTCAGTTTCCTAAGGTGTTATTAAAGGGATGGTTTGTGAGAAAAAATAAACAGACTGTCAAGAACAGGTCGTGCCAGAATAACCTCATTTCCTTTTTTGACAAGGTAACTAGACTGGTAAATCAAGGGAATGCTGTTGGACATGATCTATCTGGATTATGGCAATTCTGTTTGATAAACACTCCAGAGCAGGAGGTACTATGCACTGGGGAGGAAAAAGCAAAAATTAAAGTCTTTATGGAGAGAGAAGAAGCAGCCCAGAGATCTTGACCTTATGACGCTCAACATTTTTTTTTAAATCAATGACCATTGAATCCAGAGAGATCTAAACAATACTTTTTCTTCTCTACTGCAAGAATCTGTAATTTCAATGATATTGATATTCCCTCTACGATGCAGCTCTTGTGTAAATTAGTAGATAGTCTTTTAGAGATATTGTAAACCCAGAATGTATTGCTTGATAGCCAACCAGTAGCTAAAGTTTTTTTTTTTTTTTGATACTCGCTTTTTAGATTTAAGTTCCAAATTCTCTCTTACTCCTCTCCCTTCCCCTATCAGTCTATCACTCCATTCTCAGTAAGACTTCTGTTTACTTCCCTGGCACAATTTTCAAGAAGCCAGAATCATCCCCATACCACAATATATATTGGAGTATGGCTTTAATGGAAGTCAGATCTAATAAAATGAAATTGAATGGTAATAAATACAATTATATATCTGAGGGTTTCAAAAATCATCTTTATAAGTACTTGATGAAATGCCATGGCTAGGTTATAGTTCAAGTGAAAAAAATGTGGGAGGTTTATCAATTGATTACTAATCAACAAATATTTATTAAGCATCTATTATGTGCTAGGCACTATTCTAGGCATTGGGGATTAAAAAAAAAAACAATGATAATGATAATGATAACAATAGCTAGCATTTCTATAGTACCTCCTATGTGCCAACCATTGTACTAGGCATTAGGGATACAAAGAAAGCCAAAAAACCAATAATAACAATAGCTAACATTTATATAATACCTACTATGTGCCAGGCACTGTTCTAAATGCTTTACAAATATTATCTCATCACAACATCCTTGAAAGGAAAAGTACTAATATTATCTCCATTTTGTAGTTGAGCAAACTGAGACAAGCAGAAATTTCAGTGATTCAATGGGCATACAGTGTCTGATGTAGGTTTTGAACTTTCTTTTGGCCCCGCACTCCATCCACCACACAAGAAGCTCACAAACTTAGGAAGGAATAGCTTATAAATAATTAAGCATCTATAAGATACATATGGAGTATTGAATAGGGAATTTCAGAGAGGGAAAGTTCTAGCAGTAGGGCCTTGGGAAAGGCTTCTAGGAAGTAGGATTTGAGCTGAATTTGAGAGGAAACCAGGGAAACTAAGAGATGGAAGCTAAAAAAAAAAAAAAAAGAGAGAGAGAGAGAGAGAGAGCACTCGAGGTGTGGAGTGTTTGCAAAAGCCCAGGGCTAGGAAATAGAATGTTGTGTTCTAGGACTATAAAGTAGATCTGTGTAGCTGGATTATGGCACATGGAGGGATGGAAAGTGTAAGAAGCCTGGAAAGGTTGGAAAGGTAGCAAAGGGTCAGGGGAGTAAAGATGATTTTACCTGTGATTCTGTAGATGATAGGAAGCTATTGGAGCTTATTTAGTAAGGGGGAAGTGGTCTTTTAAAAAATCACTTTGATGGTTAGATGGAATGTGGCCTGGAGTGCCATTTGAGTCAATGACACCTCAGAAGGCAGTTATAGAAACCTAGCAGCAGCCACCTCATTCTGTCTTTCATTCAGAGGTCTGATATCAAGAGAATTTTTGCAAAGAAGTCAAAGCAAAATTGTCTCCTTTTTCGATGGGCCATAGGTGTAGTTTGGCTCCAAGAAGACTCTGGAGAAGGACAGAGCTAAGACTCCTAAAGAGCTGCCAACACTACGATGTTCATATTTGTTTTGTACCCAGTCCAAACACCTCACCATATCCCCACCCCTGATAAGAAGAAAATGCCACGATCTCCTGTTTTGGAAGCTGCCTGCCAAGGGACGAACATAAAGAAACTTATTGTGTAGACTGCTGCTGACTTTTTTGGTTCAATAATAAATATGTCGTGATATTTTAAACTGCTGACCTCTGCATCCATGCTTGTTTAATGAGTGTATATTGAAGGTTGCCCTGTATGTGACAGTGTCTATAATGAATAAAGTGCTGGGCTTGGAGTTAAGACTTGAGTTCAAATCCTGCCCCAAACCCTAGTTTTGAATCCTAAACAACTCATTTCACAGTGTATAGGGCAGCCAGGAAGTCAGAAAGACTCATCTTACTGAGTTCAAATTTGCTCCAGAGACTGTGTGACCCTGGGCAAGTCACTTAACCCTATTTGCCTTAATTTCCACATCTGTAAAATAAACTAGTGAAGGAAATGGTTCACCACTCTAGTATCTCTGCCAAGAAAACCCCAAATGGAGTAAGAATTGGACATGACTGAAAATCATCTAGCAACAACAAAATAAAGTAGAGATCGCAGTGGTGCTTTGCTCATAGGGTAGTTTGTGTGAGTCAAATAAAATAATTCATGATGTGATTTGGAAGCTTTCAATGCTACATAAATGTGACCTCTTTCAGTTGACCCAGTCAGAAGAGTTACCTGTTGACTCACATGCTATTTTTTACTAAAGAAATGAGCCGTCTTGTTTCTTTTTATTGAGAGCTTGTGATTTTTGAGTGAACAACTTCATACATAGAATATACATGTTAAGAGAACCCCATCATTGTGGAAACTAGACTGGAAGCAGATGAATGCTTTTTCAAATTGTTTGCTGAAGATGAAAATTTACTAAAAAAGGACTTCTGTGGAAGAAAAAAACTATTGCAATAGTCCAAGTGAAAAGGGCTAATACTAGATTCACATCTGCATGAGGTTGTTTTCAAGAGGTATTGTGAACGTAGAAATAAGATTTGGCAACAAATTAAATATATGTTGTTGATAAAGTGAGGAATTAAGGGTGGCACTGAGGTTCTAAGTACAGATGATCAGGAAGAAGAGGTATCCTTGATAGAAATAAGGGAGTTGGGAAGAAATTAGGTTTTGGACACATTGAATTTATGATGCTCACAGACGTCTAACTTGAACGATTCCCTAAGCAGTTGGTGGTGCAGAATTGTATCTCAGGAGAGACAAAGATTGAATAAGTAGATCTGGAAATCATCAGTGTGATGATGACAATTGAACGCTTGGGAGCTGATAAGATCACCAAAATAATGTAGATGGAGAAGAGAAGAGGCCCTGATTCAGAGAGGTGTGGTACATCCACAATTGGTGGGCTTGACAAAGCTGAAGAGTCAGCAAAGAGAACTGAAAAATGATCATTTAGGAAAGTGGGAAGAGAACAAGGAAGGAACAAGGTACTGAAAACTTAGAGAAAAAAAGTATTCAGGAGGAAGTGGTGATCAATGGTATCAAAAGCTCTATAAAAAGTGATCAAGAAGGATGAAGTTTGGGAAAAGGCCATTGGATATGGCAAAAAATAGATCACTGGTAATTTTGAAGAGGATACTTTCAGTGAAAAGATAAATTAGACTTCAGAGAATTTAAAGGTGAGGGAGAGGAGATGAAGTAGATACATTGTGTGTGCCTGTATATGAGTGTGTTGACTTTCTCAAGGAATTTAGCAGAAAAGACAAGAAGGATGACAGTTTGCAAGGATGATCAGATAAAGTGAAGACTCTTTAAAGTTAGAGGAGACATTGGATTATTTGTAGGCACCATGGAAAAAGTCAGCTGATAGGGAGAAATTGAAAATTAGAAAGAGAGTAGGGATGTCACTGAGTACAATCTTCTGGAGAAGACACAATCAAAGACGCATGTAGAATACCCCATATAAAATTATTTATTGTCTTAGAGAGGAAGGAGGAAGGGGAAAAATTCAGAATTTAAAAACAGCATGCATGTAGATAGATTTGCCTTGACAAAGAGAAAGGCTATCTTTTTATCATAAATAGGAGTGAAGGAGGAAGTAGTAGGGGAAGATGTCTACGTGATATGAAATGAGGAAGAGGGGGAAAGGGAGTTCTCAGCAAAAAACTCTCAATTTTTTTTCACTAAAGTATAATGCAAGATTTTCAGTAAAAAGGGCAGGGATAGGAGTGGGGTGAAGAAGGAATTCACTGGGTGACTGAGAAGGTATTAAAAGATTTGGAGTAGCTTTTGTGAGTGGCTTAGGGAATCAATTAGGGAAATGTAAAAGAATTGCCTTGCTGTGGGAAGGATCCAGCTGAGATTATGTAACATAATTTTGTAGTGAATTCAATCCCAAGATCTCTTGATTTTCTGTAACACATAAATAGGGATGAAAGAGGCAAATGGTGGGAAATCCAACACATCTATAATATGTGACAGAACAGGGGTAAGGATTAGAAAACAGAGGATAGTGAAGAGTTGAGTTGATTTACCAAGGTGTTAGAATTGGGAAAGGAGGAGAACTGAGGGGTGGAGGAAATAGAGATCACAATGAGGAAAAAAAACATAGAGTTAGGAGTCATAGGGAATAGGAAAAAAATGAAATGATGAGAGATTATAATCAAATAAAGGCAGATCATGAATATTGAAGCAGAACAACTGTAGATAACAGCAAGATCAAGTGTATGTCCACTTCTTTGTATAGCTAACAGAGAATGACATACATCATGGGAATGGAATAAATTGAGGAGCTGGGAAGTTGGGCTATTTGAAGGAATATCTCCATGCATGCTGAAGTCCTTTAATAAGAGAGTAGGAATTGTGGAGGAAATTTCAAAAGACTGTGAGCTAGGGACTGAATTCACTGAGGAAGGAAGGGCTCTGTATGGGGTACAATAGATAATGATCCACTGGGTGATACATTTGTATAATGGGAACCTCAAAGGAGGTTTTGTCGAATTTTGGTGGCAGAGAATCTCTAGAAATGGCAATAGGGAGCAAAAACTTTTCCAACTTCTCCACCATGATCATTGGATGTTGGGGGATGTGGGTTATGAGTAACAATCTAATACTAGTACTAGAAAATGTGAGCAGGATGCAAGAGGAGGCTAGGTCTTAGTCATTTCCAGAAACTGGAAACAATGAAACCAGAAAAGGTCTAAGATGAAAGATAATTTATGTTTCAGGCATTTAGGAAAATATGGTGAAAGGGGTAGGCAGGAGTAGGATCTTGTGGGGTTTGAGTTGAGAAGTAAAGAAATTGTTGGGGAATTGGAATTTATACATAGGTAGTGAGGGCTTCAGAGTGATCAGGATGAAATGATTAGACTAATTTAAAGTCCTTCCTCTATATTGTGGCTAGTGGCCATGTTGTGTCCTGGAAGGCCTGCAACAAAGTAGGAGGAAAAGGAGGAATAAGGAGAATAAGGCAAAGGAGGAAGACTCCTGAAACCAGTGATTGGGCCTGATTTTTGATAGGAGTCTAATGGCCTTAATAACAATAATGATAAAATAATAATAATAATAGAGAAACACCTGGGTTGAAGATAGAAACTAGTAGGTTGACAATCTAATCTGGTCCAAGGGAAAGCCTTAGGGTAATGACAGATCCAAGATGTCTAGTACTTTCCCTTGGTCAGACAACATCTGAAATATTGTGTTCAATTTGGAGTGCCACAGTTTATGAAGAAGACTGGGAACTCGGAGTGCTTCAAGGGTAGGGTAACCAGAAGAGTGAGGTAACCAGAGCCTTATGTGGATCAACTAAAGGAATTGAAGATATTTAGCTTGAAAAAGAGAAGACTTGGGGAGAGGAAGGGGCATGATAGTAGTCTTCAAATATGTGATATATTTGTTATTTTATTATTAATATAATCTATTATATTTATAGATGGGCAAAATATTTATTAAATTGTACTGGGCCTTTAAATATTTCATATTATTATTATTATTTTAAAAAGTATTTTTATTAAATTAAATTCAGTGTTCTATTCTGTCAAGATTTTTTTGAATCCTAAATCCAGTTTGGGATTATCACTATTTCCCAGGTTTGTGTTATATACAAATCTAACAAGCATACCATTTACTCCTTTATTCAATATACTTTTATTAAAGTATAACCCATGTCCAATGTCTAGGGGCCCTAAAGTTCTGGGTTAACATTAGACAAAGCTTGATCTTAGGGAAAGAACCAAAAATTCTCTTTCTTTTTTGTTCATTATGACTTCACCCAACATTTACTTTGGGAAATTTTTAAATATGTTCATATCTAGTTTTCCACAAATATGAGTAGTAGTGTCCCTAATTCCTTTATATTCATTGAAGGTAACAAATTTATTTATTTGGTAAAATATGGAAAAAAATTTTACCCCACAGAAAATGCAGATTTCTATATCTTCCAGGAGCCCATAAACAGACACAAAAAATACATTAAAATAACCTATTTGCTCTCCTTGAAAGGGAAATTAACTTAGGGCTACTAGTAGGTCACACTCAGGCTTTCTAGGTCTCCCACAGGAACATGGTGCCTACCAGACTCATAGTACCACCCTCATGTTTGTTTCCCCCTGGAAAGCAAACACTCTTTGGGGCTGCTGCACATGAATCCCCTTCCCATTGCACCTGCATTATCTAAATAATTTGTGGCAATAGTAGGAGGGCAAAGTATGTGTCTTGTACTCTTCCTTCTCATGGCTTTAGTTTTTTATTACTCTAGCTGTGGAAGCCACATGAGTGATCCTATTCTAGCTCCAAAGCATATTGCTGATGATTTTTCCTTCTTTCCTTTAAGTCATAACTGTAAAATTGTAAAACACAGGTTTTCTTTTACGGTATCAAGCACTCAAGGCTGGCATTCCCTTCTAAGCAAGAATACTAGATTCAGGGATCATGCCGCCTGCGAAACTTTTAGGTTCCCTTTCTTTTATAGAGGATACTTATGAACATTTTCTATGAATTACCCCTCTAGGCCCTTGTGACAAGAACATTGATTTGCTTCTGCAAGAACTCTTGATACTCTCTGCTATTGTCCAGCTGCTGTCACCATCTTTAGGGTTGGGAAATTCATTCTTAGTTCATAGGAATAGTTTTCTGGCCTCTGATCTATATTCAGAAAAGGAAACAAGGGCAGAAGGCAGCTATAAACCTGAGATGTATGAACTCCCTTCTCTGGACATCTGAGTGAGCACATGCTTCTGCAAAAGTCGGCCATTATGGACTCCTGTTTAGGGAGAAGATAAAAACTCCTTCCTCTTTCCCTTACCTAATCCATGCTACATTCCTAAAGATAGGCACAAATGAAAAAGAAAAAAATGGGGATAAGGAGAGATGACGCCTCCAATAAGTTCATCCCTTAAGGTCTGACCAATCAAATCATCTTGGCTATAATTTCTAGTCACTGTTGTTGCTTGTCCTTCGTTCTCAAAGCGGGCCATGACATCAGGGAGGTGATGCTACCAAGTGCTAGTGGATTGAATTTAAGTGAGAAAGAGCTGTGCGAAGTAACCAGCCTCACTTTCTCCTCCAGAGCCATCTGGATGACTGGAGATGGCCCTGGCTGCAATATCGTGCCTGAGGTACTATGGGGTTGCCTTGACACATATCAATCATTTCATATTGTTTCATTTTTCACTTCTGAAACTTTACCAGAAGTTGTCTTTATCCTTTAAACTGTCAGATGCTTTTAAAATTTTCAGACAAAATCTTACCACCAATAAACTTATCATGCTAATTGGAAACTCCACAGATGAATCTTACCCCCTTAAAAAGTCATTGATGAAGATTGTAAAAAGCAGAGCACCAAGCACTAATCCCTAGGCATTCCAATAGAGATTATTATTAGCTCAAGAAAACCTTCTAGAATTTTGCTAGGAGTTGAAGTCAAGCTCATAGATCTATAGTTTTCAGGTTCTCTAGCTCTCTCTTTTTCTCGTTCTCTCTGTCTCTGTCTCCCTTTGTGCCTCTGTTTGTTTCTCTCTGTATCTCTCTCTCTCTATTTGTCCATCTCTCTCTGTTTGTCTCTGCCTTTCTATTGGTTTGTCTGTCTCTCTCTTAAATTAGGACAGTCTTTTAGCACATTTCCCATTTTCCATGATCCTTCACAGATCACTGACAGTGATTCAGCAATCACACCTGCTAGTTCTTTCAGTCTCCAAGGATGTAGTTCATCATCTAGGCCAGTTGAACTGAAGTCAAGGGCAACTAAGTACTCTCTCACTATTTCCTTACTTACTTTGCTTGTCAGCACCCAATTAGCTGTTCTTGTCCCCTACCCTGACTTTGACAGTCCAGAGAATTATCTCTAAATATCTATCCCTAAAAGAGAATTGAAAAAAACAGAAGTAAAATGAATCAAGAAGCAATGTCTTATCTCCAACAGTAATAATGCTCTCATGCTCCCCAAGCACTAGTCCTATTCTTTCTTTTTTATCTTTTAATTTTTCTTTTTATTTATTTTGTTACATTTTTGAGTTTCTATATCCCTTCTTCCTTTTCTCCCAACCTCACACTAGAGAAAACCAACATTTGACACATATATATATATATGTGTGTGTGTGTGTGTGTGTGTGTGTGTGTGTGTGTGTGTAACCATACTACATACCTTCATATATCAGTTCTTTGTTTGGAGGTAGATAGCATCTCCTTTCATAGGTCCTTTGCAGTTGATCTGTCTATTCATATTACTCAGAGTAATTAAGTCATTCACAGTTATTCTTCTAACAATATTACTAATACTGTATACAACATTGTCTGAGTTCTTCTAGTTTTGCTTTTCATTATTTCATGCAAGTGTTTCTATTTTTTTCCTGAAAATTAACCTGCTCATCATTTCTTATTGCATTGTATTCCATCACGATCATATAACACAATAAATTTAGCCATTCTCCAATTGATGGACATCTTCTCAATTTCCACAATTTTTTTTTGCCACAACAAAGAGAGCTGCTATAAATATTTTAGAATATGTAAGTTCTTTTCCTTCTTCCCTGATCATCTTAGGAAACAAATCTAATAGTAGTATTCCTGAGTCAAAGAGTAACGCAGGTTTATTACTTTGGGGCATAATTCTATATTACTTTCCAAAATGGTTGAGTCAGTTCAGAATTCCACCAAAAGTGTATGAAGGTCCTAATTTCCCTACATCTTCTCCAACATTTGTCATTTTCTCCAATTCTGACCTTCCTATAATTCTCTTTCCCCCCAAAAATAATTTTTAAAAACATTTTTTGGGGTTAACCTTTTCTTTCATTTTGTCACTACTCAATCTGAACTTTAAGATGCCTTATAGGACAATGTCATACTTTTGAATTCATTTTCTCTAATCAGTACTTGCTTGTATTTTCAGTACATGTATTTAAAGAAATCTAAATGCATTGGTAAGATCCCTATGCGTCAACATGGATTTATCTTTAGACAAATTATCTCTTCCTCTTCTCTGAAATTGTTTTTCATTGTATCTTCAGTATTTCATTCTTGAGAACTTGTCATACCTCTCTAGGACTTTCCCTGTTTTGTGTCATGAGAACTTGCTATTTTTCCCCTGAATACTCTGAAACCTCCTCTTTCCAAATCTAGAATGCTTATCATATTGTTCTCAGCTTTCCTCTCTTTATCTATCATAAATTCTGATCTCAGGGTGCTAGTCTATATGAAGAGACTTCTCAAACTTGTATATAATTTACAATTTACAATTTACAATTCAAAAACATATTTCTGGACCAGGATGATTCTGTTACTTTTGACATTTCTCTCTTTATTTTTGTACACTTGGATCTCACCATCTCTGTCCTTTCACACTACTGAGCTTTCTGAAGCTTATAGGACTGTTCCTTTCTTACATTGTTCAGAAGGTCTCTATTTTCAATTCTATACAAAATCAGAAAGAATCACTTCTATTTTTCTCCCATCTTCCCCGGAACCAGGTGAGTATGCCTTAAATTTGCCTCAGTATCATCCACTAAATCATGAAATTTGAATGGAAGCCTGCTCCTCTTTTCACTTCACTTTCAATCCCATCTTCCTTGGGGCAACTGGCTGGGCTATTCTCAGGCTTCCTGGTGGAAAGATCTTTAGAAGGAAAAAAAAGCTCCCCAGAGTAGGTACTTACTGAGAGAGTTAAGGAAATATGAAGTTCTATATATAATGTGATTTTTTTGATATCTCTCTTTAATGCCAACTGAATTGTAAACTCTTAGGGACATAGACCAAATCTTATTTATTCTTATTTAACCTGAATTTCACTCAAGCCTACAATTGTTTTACAGAGACTGTTTGAGGAGACTTGAGAAGAAAAGACCTTTTGGGAGGCAATGACACCCATGGGCGTGATTCCCACCATACTCCTGACCTCCAAGCCCTGAAATTATGGAGACAGCTGGAGCACTTCTCCTGGGTGAGATAATTTTCTTTCTCCTGTTTTGGGTTCAAATCTTATATCTATTTCATCCCAACAAAGAATGTATTTACTTCTGTGTATTTTCTGTAGAACTTCTCTAAATCTCAGCTGTTTATTTCCATAACTAGAATTGCAATTCAATATTTGGGACTGACTTTTATACAAATAGCATTTAGTGGAGAAGGGTTGACAAGTGCAAGCTAAAGACTATCCTTCTTAAGACTGATCAAAGGAAAGCTGTCTGTCAGAATTGACATTGTAGCCCATAGACCAGAGAGTAAATAAATATCATTTTAGCCCAATACCCATCTTGAAGACTGGAGAAGAAACTGTCTAATGTTGACTGTCCTGGACCTTGCCTTCCTTTGCCCATAGGTCGCTTATAGTCGGTGAAGCAAGAAGTTTCTTTTAATCTCCCCCCAAAAAGGGCCAGAATTCCTATCATATCAACTTATGTCATCTAAGAACCATAACTATTTAGGCAACCCCTTCCTCCCCAAAATATACATCTTGTATCTTGATTATATTTCTCCTCAGAATAGACTTCTCTCTCCTTACACAACTTCCTCATGTTAAGCACAGTGCTTTGTGCATAAAAGGTATTTAATTAATGTTGATTGATTGAATAAATTAATGAAATGATAGTCTGGATAGTCTGGATAGCAGTGGTTTCAGCCATTAGCACAAGCCTAAGGAAATAGTGAGGCCTGGAGTATTGATTGCTTCAATAACATTTTGGCCAGCTTCTTTGAAGAAGAGTGACAACTTTTGTGGGTTTTTATAAATATAAGCTTGTGGAAACAACTGAAAGTACAATTTTTATGCTGCAGGAATCCAGAGGGCTTGACACAAACAGAGAAAATGCATTCAAATTATTTGCTTCAGAAACTCTTTGTTTCCTGACTTTGGATTGTTTTATATCTTGATCTATTTTGTAAAGGTGGAATAACTTTCTCTGTGTTTACTCAACACAGGTGTAATAGTTCTGGATTTCCCTGTTGTGATTAGTCAAACCTGAAGGTGTATCTTTTTGACAATGCTTGATTGTTATTGGCCATTTCTAAATGCTATGCATGGATTCATTGGTTTGGAGTGAATAAAGACACTTCCAGTCACTTCAGCTTTTGGTTGGTGAGAGCTCTGATACTATATGAGTTGCTACCTTTCCCATAGTTGAGAAGTCTTAGAGTTTGCTTATTCACATTTCTGCATGCATTCTTTGCCCAATAAATAGACTGATTTGATCCATTAGCAAGTAAGTTTGTAGAATATTTGCTGGTTCCAATTTTTCAGTGCTTATGTGTTTGATACACATGTAAAGATTTCTGGGAAAGCATTCAAAATCCTTCATCTATAAACTTATTCAAGGGTCTAATAGTTCCTAGGAAAAGTCAATTAATAGAAAAAAACACTAGTTCTGGAGTCAGTGGGCATGGATTCAAATCTCATTTCTGCCATTTATTACCTGTGTGACCCTGGGCAAATGATTTAACCTTTTTGACACTCAATTTACTCATCTTATAAAATGAGAAGGCAGAATTAGATGATTTCTGAAGTCTTTTTTAAAAAATCTATGCTTCTATGCTTTTTCAGAGTTGGTTTCCTCATATATAAAAATGAGAATACTAATAGCCATAGTGCTCACCTCATGAGATTATATGTAACAAATGAGATAATATGTATATATTACTTTTAAGAAAAATCTTAAGATGCTACTTAAATGTCAATATTTATTTTTGTTGTTATGATTATTGTTATCAGAATATTTTTCTATCAAGGCAACAGAATCCCTACCATCATAATTTGATATCTGTAATAAAGAACATGATACATATACACACATCAGGACATGTAGTCATCTATATCCTTTTAGAACTGATTGTCCTACCACTTTTGGCCCAAAGAAGAGATGTGAGAAGATTCTTTCTTCCCTTTTTTAGCATATGTGGGAGACTATGGATATGGGACCTTTGATATAATACTTTTCAATATGTAATTTTATTTTGCTAAACTAATTTTTTCCCCTTTTAAAAAAATGTGGCAGATTTGACTCTTTGGGTGAGGGAAGGAGGAGGGGTAAACAGGAAATTGTCATTGATGTATAAACAAAACCAAGGCATCAATAACTAATTTTTAAAGAATTGTCCCATTTTGGGAAAGGATTAAGAAGGAGGATCAGTAGGTAGTGTAATCATCAGTGTTAGCTTCTTTGTAGTCACATTACAGAAAGGATGATTTGCATTCCTAGAATGAAGGAGCTGAACTGAATGAGCTACCTTCTAACTCTAAAATATTGGAGGCCCTTTGAGGTTAAATAACTAAAGAGCCTAACTAAGAACCAGTGAGGACCTTTACTGAAACAGGCTGCATGGGATGGATAAAGGTTTATGTAAGAGGATTTGGACTGACACATATCTGACCTAATTAGAATCCTAGAGGCAGAAGTCATTGTAGACATCCTTTAGCTCAGACTCCTGCGTAGAAGAGGAATCACTTCTACAAATAGCCAATTTCAAGTTTTTCCCCATTTAATTAAAAAAATTATTAAATATATGTGTGTTATATATTCAACATACCTAAACTCAATAAGCAAAAAAGGCTAAACAGAAAATAATGTGAAATTGCAAATAGAGCCAAGGGTAATTATTTCAGACAGGATATAAAGTGTTTTTAAGGTTTTGCATCTTAGTCACTTTAAAACTCTGTCAAAGTTAGATAAGGTCTAAGATAAGACTACTGAATTAAACTTCTCATTTATAATTGGGGTAAAAAATCCATTTTAACTAAATCAGATCAACTAGTTAGTTTCTCAGTATGCTCTCCAGAATTTATCTTTGGAAACATAAGAAAGAAAAGACCAAGAAATTTTTTCAAAATAAAGTATTTACTATTTTGTGTATAGTAGTCTAAAAGAGAATTTAGTCATAAAAACTTTTCCTCTGCCAGACTTGTCAATTTCCTGTTTACCAATGGGAGTTCTTAACAACAGGAAAAAAAAAAAAAAAACCTTGAGCAATTTACTTCTTGTCCTTCACCCTCTGGACTTCCCATCACTAGATGAGTCCTGACCAAAAGTGAAACTAGAGATAGCTGGGGTGGGGTGGGGATGGAATGGGAAAGCTGGGATGGCAGGAACTGGACTTTCTCAGTAGAAGAATTTCCTGAGTATTTGTTATATCTTAACATTGGCCCCAACTTTTACATTTATTGCCTCAAAGTTAAAAGTTTTATCTCACTTGGTTGAAAAGTAAATTAAAATCTATTGTTAATTTAAAAATCTTGTATTTTAATGTACGAAGGGGAAAAGTCTTACCAATCTGCAACAGTGATTCTCTCAAACAAACCTCTTCTTGAGCTAGATTCTTTTAGCTCTAAATCTTGTGCTGTGTCATTTTCCCTGGCAACTATCAATTTCAGAATCAGATAAAATTTTGTGACTCTTCTAATTGTTTTCTTTTAGGGAGGTGATTGCCAGGTTGCACAGCCAGTAAGTGTCTGGGGCTGGGTCGCTTAGCTGCCCCATTCTGCTCATTTTCCAAATCTTTCCTCTCCACTCATGTCTTACAGCATTTCATTGCTTCCCTTCTGCCTTTGACTTTTTCTTTTTTCCTTCCACAAAGACTTTTCCCTCATGATATCCTAACTCCTTCAGTCTTTATGCTACCCACCACTATAGACTGAGGATTGCCTCTTCACCCTTCTCTTTCCAAATTACAGTTTGGGGAACTGGTCAGGATGGGTTTACTGACCTCAAGAACTCACTGATTGAAAAGATTCATTGTATTAGGGAACACAGTGCCGTGGATAGAAGGCCCAGTCCAGGGTCAGAAAGACTCATCTTTTTGAGTTCAAATCCAGCCTCAGAGATGTCCTAGTCCTATGACTCTGGGTCACTCTGGGCAAGTCACTTTATTTGCCTTATTTTCCTCATCTGTAAAATGAACTGGAGAAGGAAATGGCCAACCTCTCCAGTATATTTGCCAACAAACCTCCCAAAATGAGGTCCTGAACAACTGAACAACAACATTAGGGGACACAGGCGTTTTCAAGGAGAACTCTTGTTGAGGAATATTGACAAGGGCAGTCCTAAATCAGGGTGACACATGAATCTGGGGGAAGTTCCTTCTTTGCAGATGAATCAACGAACGGAACAGAAAAAGAGATCTGTGGCTAAAAAAGTACGTTGTTAGGCCTGGAAATTAGGCTTCGTGGGGAGAGCCCAAGGTGCGTCCAAGAGGTTTGTCTAAGTGCAGATTTTAAGAATGGAGAATTTATGTGTCCCCGGCAGGGGATGGGGATGAGGATGGGGGTTGGGGAGAATGGAGATAACAGAGGAAATGAACAAGAGGGACTTGGGCAGGGACATGCAGCATGGCTTGTCCCCAGCATTTGTTCCCCTCTTCACAAGATGGGGTGCTGGTCGGGGGGCAAAAGTTGCGGGGCAGAGAAAAACAGTGGCGAGGAGAAACCCAAATGTCTTTCATCCTCTTTAGACAAAGAAGTGCCTCTTTGGACAGCAGCTGCCAGTGCCACACACACCATACGGCACTAGGGGGGTGAAGGGGGGATGGAGGGAGAGGGGAGAAAGAGAGTGTCTGAAGCAGGAACTGGTTCTGACTTTCAATAATGGGGTGGTTGTCATGGCGACGAGCCATCCATCTAAAGGGGATTGCTGAAAGGACCCATTGTTCTGGGGTTAGGCTGCCCTGGCTGTGCCTGTCTCTAAGAGATACCTTTAAACACCTCCATTCTTTAAGGGAAGGGCTAGGGGACCTTCCTCTGAGAGAATGCCATTAGGCATTTCACACGAGGCCGGGCGCTTGTTCTCCGAGAGGCAAACTCCCACGCACGCCTGCCCCCAGCAGCGCTGTGGGACACATGGCATTCGCAATGCGCGCGCGCGCGCGCACACACACACGGACACACACGCGCGCGCGCACACACACACACACACGCGCACACGCACACACACACACGCTTACACGGTAGCACACGGAGGTAAAGGGGCGCGGGGCTTAGGGAGATCGCTGAGCAAGCAGCTTGGATCTGGGGGAGGTCTGGGTGCGGTGATGATGGGAGGGATGCTTGGGACACAGAGTGAGGAGACCGCCCCCCCCCCAGCCGCCCCCGGGCTAAAAAGGATTTGAGAAGTCAGCTGGTTAGTCCCTCCGTGTCACCGAGGAGGTAACCGAGGCCGGGAGAAATCAAAACACTTCCGACCTGACCCCAGTTAGTCCCCAAAGGCCCGGACACCCCCGATCCATCAATCAAAAGTAAAGTAGAAGTGAATTTTGTTCCTGTAGGAGGCACTGGGATTCCAGCCCGGTGCCCCCGGACCCCCCCAGCGCGCTCTCGGCCCCGGCCTTCCTCTGACTTGGGTCACGGTGGAGGCAGAAGTCTTCACGGGGCTGAAAGTGAGGGCAAGCCGCGCGAGCAGCAGCCTACTCTGTCCTGGAGAGGAGGACTGTGTTTGCGCAGGGCTTGGAGCTCCTCGAGTAAAAGTGCCGTCTGAGTATTACCGGGCTTTTAAGTATGTGTACATGTGCAAACGTGCACTCACACGTCCGCGAGGGCTGCAAGATGTTCACAGCCTCGCTCAGAGAACACTGAACACCTCCTCCTTCATCACCTTTCTCCTGGAAAAAAGACTTCCCAGGAGCCAGCTGTCACACGGAGCGTCGTGCTATATAATCCATCTGTTTATTTATTACATCAAATATATCACAGGCCCCCAAATAAAACAAACATTATATTAGATCGGGAGGAATCGTCCCTATTATAAAGCAACACATAATTAAGGAAATGAAAGGGGTTGAGCGTCAAGGCTGTTCATGGTTTTTCTACAATGAAAGTCTTGGGTGATGGTGCGGTGGTGAATGATTGGAGTATTGGGCCGGCACTCAGGAGGACCTGGGCTCAAATTCCACTTCTGACAATTACTAGCTGTCTTAAGTCACTAATTCTCTCCTCCCCCCACTCAGTACTCTCTTCTTTGAAATGTGGATAATATCTAGAGTAAGTACCCTGACAGATCTAGTGTGAGAGTCAAAGGAGAGTGTAAAACACTTTGAAAACTCCAGTGATCTATAAATATCACTTATCATTAACTGTGATGTTTAAAAAAAAAAAAAAAAACTCTCCTAGCTCTTTCCCCCACTAAAAATCCCTTAGACAAATGCAAATATATGGTGCACTGTGATTCCTGAAACTAAATAAAGCACCAGGTTGCTCACAAAAAAAAATTGAACATTAAAATACAGTGTTTGGTCTCAAATATGTGCTTTGCTGAAATATATGCTTTATTCAAAATAATTGTAAAATTTCAGAATTCACAAAACCAAGGTAGATAGCTTTAGTGTTGTTATATTCTAATTATTATCTTAATGCAGATGATCCCCAAATCTACATATCCTGCCCTCATTTCTCTTCTGCTTCCAGTCTTGTATTACCAACTGTTGCTGGCCATCTACAATTGAGCGTTCCATAAGTCATACCTTTTGATTATCTCTCAACTCCTAAGATATGTAGAAAGGCTTTCAGGAAGGAGCTAGCTGATAGAGGGAAGAATAATGGAGTCAATCTGATGGAGGAGATGGAAGAGGATCAGCCATATATGTAGTGAGTTTGGCCTTGGCAACCAAGGTCACCTCTTAATCAGAGACTGGGTTTAAGAAGGAAATAGTGTATTTTTGTGGGGAGGGAAGGGGAAGCACGCTATCAAAGGCTTGTGAGACTATGGGGTGAGAAAAACAGAGTTTGATCTTTATTTGTTCCATCTAAAGGGCTGGGAAGGTCTAACCTGACTCCAATAAATCCTCACAGGTCCAGACATCTCAAATCAATCAATCAAAAGTAAACTAGAAGTGAAATTTGTTGTTGAGTCACTTCAGTCTTATCTAACACTAACTTATCTAACCCCACTTTGTGTTTTCTTGGCAGAGTTGTTGGAGTATTGTGCCATTTCCTTTTCCAGTTCATTTTATAGATGAAGATCTGTGTAAATAGGATTAAATGACTTTCCCAGAGTCACTAAGTAAAAAAAAGTCTAAAGTCAGATTTGAAAAAAAAAAAAAGTCAGGAAAGAGAGTCTTCTTGACTCCAAGCCCAGTTCTCTATCTACTGTCATCTGGGTGCTCTAGGTGTGAATATACTCTTAATCAATTTAAAAGGCTTGCATGAACTTTGGATCATTGGATGAAAATAGATGGGGCTACACAGGAAATATCTTGTGATTGGCTGAAAAAATCAGACAAAACTCCAGGTCTATATATGATACAGAAAAGCAGTTCCAAATCTTAAATTCCAGCAGTAATAAGTTCACCAATGGTTAAATCCAGTGTTACAAAACTTGTGTCCTTGTGGGAAGGATGGGGAAAAGATTCCCCACCACTTTCCTCAACCAAGTGACAACTTTATTAACTTTAAAAGATTGGAAGACTTTGAATTCAGTAACAATATCCGTTGAAACAACAGTAGGCAATGAAGAGCCACTAAGGTACTCTCATTCATTAACTTCCAACATCGTATTCCCCATTGAAGCAAGCATTAATTATCTTTTAGAAATGGAGTTACTAAGCAAATAGAACAAGAACAATAAAAAACCCCAACATTCTTCTTCTTATCCTCTTCTCCAAACTAGGGGATTACTTTCTCTTTATCCTTGGGGAGGTGGGTTCAGATTTGGAGAACATTGTGGCTAAAGGGTTTTAAACGTAAGTCCTGGTTATCCTGAGGCAATAGTAGTCAACCACTCTCTGGGGTCTCAACTTACAGTAAAAAGTGCCAGTTGGACAAGTGAACCCAGAGGGTGTGTTACATCAGAAAAGTATGAGTAGAGATCCTTACTTGAAAGGGCAGGAGGAGGGGAGGTAAGAAATATGAGAGCAAAGTTTGGAACACATCTTTCTAAGATGAAAGAAGGAGGGGAAGTACTTCTAAGAGCTGACTGGCTGTCTTGACTAGACAGGCTCTACCAGGCTCAGAAAAGGGAACTGAGCCTATTTTGAAATTCTCAGTTTCTTTCTCAACTTCTTCCCCAAACAAACATATTCATTTTGTATGTATGTTCTATATATTATCTACACCATTAAATGTAAGCTCCTTAAGGGCAGGTGCTGTTTCACTTGTGGATTCTCAGTGTTGGAAAGCCCTTAATAAACACTTGATTATTTATTGATTCATTAGTGAATATGTGAGGAAAAGTCACCAGGGCAATCTTTGTCCAGAGGAAGTCTATTGTCTTGGTCAGTACTTGGTGGAGTTTCCTGTGCTTTTCCTATGAAAGTGGGGCCACTCTAAGTCTGAAATGAACATGTTCTTACATCTCATTAGCTGTTACCTACTTCTTAGGTCTGTTACCTACATCTTGAAAGTAGGGCCTAAATGGTATTTTTATCCTATACCTTTATAAACTACAAGTGGGCTACTCAAATCTTACACCCTGAAATTTTATCCAGTGGATTGGTAGACTCTGTTGAGCTGCCATACCTAGATAACTCTCCTGCCTACCTCCCCTCCCACAAAGATATCTCAAACTCAGCATTTCCAAAGCAGAACAACATGTGATCTTTTTTCCAAAATCCCTCTCTTTACTAATTTTCCTGTTTTTGTCAAAGGTAATACCATTCTTCTACTCATCCAAGTTAACACTCTTGAAGTCACCACCAGTTCCCTCCTCAACTCCAATCTGTTTAATTAGCATCTCTCTGCAGACACTTTCCAGATCTTTATTTTCAGCTCTACTCTTTCTCCTGGGCCCTGCACTGCCAACTGACTATTTGACATTTTAAATTGGTTATTCCAAAATCAGCTCAGAATATTCAAAATGAAACTCTCCTCCTTCCCCCACTCCAAACCATCTCTTTTCTAAATCTCTTTATTACCTGCAAAGTCATCACCATCACTACAGGCTTTAAGTTTCAAAACTTCGGAGTTATCCTGGACTTCTCACACTCCTTACCTAGCATAACCAGTCAGTTGCTAAATATTGTCATTTACGTGGCTCTCTCCAACAATGAATTGATTCAGACCAGTTCCAATGTTCAGTAATGAAGAAAGCCATCTACACCCAGGGAGAAGACTATGGGAAATGAATGTGGACCACAATATATCATTTCCATTCTTTCTGTTGTTGTTTGCTTGCATTTTTGTTTTCTTTCTTGGGTTTTTTTTTCTAGATCCGATTTTTCTTGTGCAGCAAGATAATTGTATGGATATGTATACATATATTGGATTTAACACTTTTTTTATTATAGCTTTTTATTTACAAGATATATGCATAGGTAATTTTTCAGCACTGACAATTGCCAAACCTTTTGTTCCAATTTTTCCCCTCCTTCCCCCCACCTCCTCCCCAAGATGGCAGGTTGACCAATACATGTTAAATATGTTTAACATATATTTTAACATGTATTGGAATACCTGCCATCTAGGGGAAGGGATGGGGGAAGGAGGGGAAAATTCGGAACAGAAGGTTTTGCAAGGATCAATGTTGAAAAATTACCCATGCATATGTTTTGTAAATAAAAAGCTATAATAAAAAACAATAAACAAATATTGTCATTTATACATCATTTTTCCTATCTGGCAACTCACTATTCACACAGACACTACCTTAGTTCATATCTTTATCACCTCTCACTAGTATTTTTGCAATAGCTGTCTAATTGGATTCCCTGTTTTAAATTTCTCTCCACTGTAATCTATCCTCCACACGGTTGCCAAAGTGATTTTCCTTAAGTACATTCTGACTATATCACTTCTCTAACTCATCACACTATATTGATCCCCAAACCTTCCCCCGCTAAGAGAAAATATAAATATTACAAGGGTCTGATAATGAACCCAGTTATTTCAAGCATTTGTGTCATGCTCTGTTTATGCAATCCCTACATTGAGCATGCATAGACATTCTGTAACTGGTTCCAGTCTTCTAACCATGATGAAGAGACAGACTTTTGATTGATTGCTGAACTAGAAGTGGGTTGCATTCAAAAGACACTAACTAGTCAAAATCCTCTAATTTGTTCTGTCTTTTGATTCCAAGAAGACAAACATGCTGTAACCTGGGGCTGACTTGTAGCCTATGAATATGTATCCCAGTCCCTTAGCTCTTTGTATTTGTTCTTTTTTGTATTTTTAGTGACGTATTGGAGAGAGCTATGGACTTCAAAAGGTCAGAATGATGAGCCACCAGAGATCCAGGAGCCATATTCTGTGCCAGATTTTGTGACCAGCTGAGACTGTGAGGAGCAAAGTCCCGAATAACCAGTTTGACTAGAATAGATCAAAGAGAAACAATAGTCATTCATCCATTGGCTATTCTTCATGCTAAAGTGAACTTGAACTTGGTGGGCTAGGTGCCTTGGGCAACCACTCTAAGTTTGAGTTCATTCTCCTGAGAGTCCAAGGTGGTATAGAGGAGAGTATTCCCTCAGGTACTGGGGGAAATGTTTGTAATTCCGTTTTTGCTGTTCTTTCTGCTAAATATCTTTTTCTAAAAACTTGTGAATTAGTTAAATGATACTGGGTGCTCACTACTGGTGGTTAACATCCGGAGAACACACAGGGCCTTGAAAAATAAAATAAAAAAGAATCCCTCAAACCCTCAAGGATATCCCTAGAACTCTAAAAGGAATATGTAGCCTTGTTCTGGGGCATCTGATTTCATCATTATGAGTGGTGAATTGAGATAGAGACATCCAGAACTTGATAAAACTCTATGTAGGGGCTCATCTGAGAAGATCTGAGAACAGTCTATTCATACTGACACACAATCACTCCACTGCTATGACTTCCTCCTCTGATTGGGGAATTCTGAGGGAATTGAGATGATTAGGACAGCAAGTGGTTAATTGTGGGAATTGAGTGAATCACACTGACTCTTATCTTGTAACTCAATTCTGAGGTTAGTTCAGTTCCCTTTTGATTCAATTATGGGTCTCATCCAAATTCTGGCTTGTGAGAGAAGTTTATTCATTTGCAGGAATTGGGAGAAAGCTGATGCATTATTTGAATCTAGCCCTTTGTGGTCAGGAAACTGGACCACTTCTCCCTGATACTTAGAGACCTTAAGGACCTAGGTTGTGCTGACCAGAAACTCAGTCAGATCCAAAGATTAATGCAAGGAATTTTTTTCAAAATTGTACATTACAAATAACCTATATGTCTTATCTGAAACCTGGTCCCTTACTGATCAATTTGTTATTGTTTCCATAGTCCTTTGATTGATCACAGACACTTGGGGGTAATGGGACATTTTCTTTTCTGATTTCAAGAAATTTATCTGTTTACTCTTTTCCTCCCAACTTGGGAAGTTTTTTATTTTTCATGTAATTAGAAATCATGTAATGTTGTATTGTTTCCCTTTAATTAATTGACCCTATTTGATTAATTGTCTTTAATGTAGAAAAGTCTGTCTCCTCCTGTATTAGGATCTAGCCCTAAGTTGAGAAAGAAGCCTGGTCCCAATTTGTTAGGCAGTTGGTATATAATGCTTAATAAATTATTATGCTCAGAAGATTAACTTTTGTTTCTTCAGTCATTTCATTTTTCATTAGTCACAGTTCCTCTCAACAACCTCCATTTGAGAAAACTCACATAAGCTATGCTCACTTCAAACTTTTCTTAGCCCATGATATCCCAGTATACTTTTCTACCTTGTCTCTTCATTGAACACCTTGACCTAAGCTTACCTCCTAACTCCCCTTTATTGTGTTACCTTCCTCCCTTCAAATGTAGGTCCTTAGGGACAAGAGATTGTCCTTTATGACTGTAGACTTACTGTTTGCATAGTGCTTGGAGCATAGTAAGAACTTATTAAATACATACATTCTTTAACTACAAAGTTAGGCCTTATGTATTTATCAAGAATTTGAGATTCTCTGACACTTCAGTTATTGGATGTCCTTGTTTTTTTGAAATCCACTGAAGAAAAACCAGCCATTTCCCTTCCCTGTTATTTTAGGCTAAAATTGAATAGTCAGTTTCCTAGAATGTTCCCTTTATGTCAGACTAGTTCCTTTTTGAAATCATTTTTGCAGACTTTTGTATTTGTTGAATGTTTAAATATCACCAGGTGACTGAATTCTGTTCAAGTATTGATATTGAAATTACTATGAGAATCATGTTTTTGTATCACTAAAATACTGATGCCTAGTTGATAAATGTTTATATTTTTCTTGGACCTGGACCTATATTTGCTTTATTTCAACATTATTAAGGATTGCAGAAGCATAGAATTAAGTTTGCCTATTGATATAGAAACACCAAATATTCAATCCAATACCTTTAATTCCTTTTCTTGTGAGCCATCCTCTATCTTCCATTCTGATTTTTTGTAATAAGGAGTATGGGAAGAGAATGTTTATATAACTGTCCTTCCACTTTCTTATTTGATCTTATTTTCTTCAGTTTCTCATTTAACCTCCTTGTCCCATTATTAGATAAGCTTGGAATTTTAGCAGAAATGCCCTTTTAGTGGCAAGTATCCACTGAGGGAAAGTCAAGGTGCCTTTTGGTATGGGAATCCAGAGGAGATTTGCTTGGACCTCTGCAAGGATTCCCAATGGGACTCCTGGGGAAATTTTGGTGTGCCTGTGTAGAAAGGAATATTTAGAAATTTGCAGATTTGTTAGGATGATTTTATGCTCTAATGCAGGACTTCTTAAACTTTTTCTACTCACAATTACTTTTTACCCCATAAATTTTTAGAAGACCAGAAATATGTAGCTTTGTAAAATAGGTATACAAATCACTTACTGTTAATAACTCATAATTTTACAACTCTCACATACAATTATAAGACCCCATATAAGATCATGATCCACAGTTTAAGAAGCTTGGCTCTAAAGGAATCATTGGGAGCATTGTCACCTAGTTTGTTGTCTCACCTGAGGATGATGGAGTAGCTTCTAGTTAATTTCAAGAATTATTGTGGGATTCACACAAGACCCCTGAAGGACAAAAACTTTACTTCTTATTGGATTGGTTCCCCCCCACTTTTTTTTAAAATAACATCATGATTAAACACAATTCTGTGAGTCAAGGATATAGAAGGAAAAGGTGAGGGTAAAGTGTCCCAGGTCCTTAGGTCCATATTGGTTTAGTTTCTCACGTGATGGCTTGTGTGTTGAGGTAGGGTGGGAGCTTGGGAGGAGCCTGACTCACCAGTGTGAGTTGGAATTGAATTAATGATATGCAGAGCTTTATGTTATATAACTTCCTCTTTTTGGCAGTTAATGTCTATCACCAATATCCATTTTTTTAAATGAAATTTTATTCTTTTATTTTGAACTTAAACATCAAAAATATTTTTCCATATACACAGCAAAACACAAAAGAATTCTTTATGAAACCACGAATCTCCATTTTTCATTGCTTGATTTTCTTTAAAAGTATATCATAAATCCCACACATTACTTACAAAACTGTCTGCTTGTCTGTGTTTCCTTCCAAATTATTTTTCTATTCTTTTTTTCATGTCTTTAAAAAGTAGCTCTAATTTTTTTTGCAGGAGGCATGATCACTGCTATCCTTTATCTTCTCTGGTCCATTTCCCCAATAAACTGAAAGAAAGAAGGAAAAAAATACCCTCGTGACAAATATGTATAAATCATCCAGCAAATCCACACAACGGACATACTAAAAAATGTGTGTCTCTGCATCTTGTGTCCATCACCTTTTTGTTGCTTTTCACACACCCCTCACATCTTATCATTTTTCTGCCTTTGTACAAATTGTTCCCTCACTCCTGAAATATACTCCATGGTCACCTCTACCTTTTAGAACCCTTTATGTCTTTTAAAACTCTGTGCCATTTGTAGCCTTTCCTGATTTCCCAAGCTGTCTAGAACTTTCTGTTTTACTGTTTACTTTGGATGCATTCTTTATACACTTAGATATGTACATGTTATATTCCTTAATGGGTTATAAGTTTCTTGAAGTCAGGAACTGGTTCTGCTAGTATCGAACATAGTGCCTGGCAAAACAAATATTTGATCGATGCTAGACTCTGCTTTGCTTTGCTCTACGATATAACCAGTTGCCAAGTCTTGTCATTTCTATTTCTGCAGCAACCTTTGCATCTATCTTTCTGCTCACTTAGATATTGCCCTAATTTAGTCAATCATCACCTCTCACTGGGATTATTGTAAGAAAGCCAAATGGTCTCACTTTTCCCGATCTCTCTCCTCTCTAATCAAGCTTTCACACAGCTGCCATATTATTATTATTTTGATGCAATGGGATTAAGTGACTTGTTAAGAATCATACAACTAATATATGCCTGAGGCAGGATTTGAACTCATAATCATATTCTGCCCCTATGATCCTATTCTTAAGGCATGGGTCTGACCACATCAAACTCTTGCTCAGGAAGCTCCAATAGTTTTCTATTGTATCTAGGATAAGGAAAAGATGTTATTTAAAATCTTTCAGGGCAGCTAGGTGGAGCAGTGGATAGAGCACCAGCCCTGAAGTCAGGAGGACCTGAGTTCAAATCTGGTCTCAGACACTTGACACTTCCTAGCTGTGTGACCCTGGGCAAATCACTTAACCCCAATTGCCTGGGGGGGGGGGGGGGAATCTTTCAATCATGGCTCAATTTCTTTCCACAGATTTATCATATATCACTTCTTTCACATCCTCTTCTCTAGCCAAACTACCACATTTATAGACATTTTACCCTCCCTACCTATGTAAGGGGGTTAATGAGAGGAATTTATTAAATTTACCAGAAGCTCCCCAATCAGAAAGCAAGTCCAGTCTCTAAGTTCAGTTAGTAAAATGTCACTGAACAAAGTCCATTTCCAAAGGAGGTGCCCATAGCAAAGGCCACACCCTGAGGCCTTATCAGATTAATGGAGCCAGGAGAGAAAGCCATCAAGTGGATTAGCTCTTCCTTAGTTCCCTAACTTCTTTCTAGGCTCAATTAATCTAACAATAGGCCTTTCCCAACCTCCGGAATTACTAGTGCTGCCCCACTCTCAAAGTTACTTCTTATATATCTTGTTCAGATTCTACATTTACTTATCTGTGACCATATTGTTCTCACAAGTAGAATGTAAGCAGAAGAACTGCAGATTTTTTGTCTTCATATACCCAGCTTCCACCATAGTTCTTGGTACATAATAGGTGCATAAATAGGCAGTTAGGTGATACAATGGATATAGCACCAGGCCTGGAGTCAGGAAAATCTGAGTTCAAATCCAGCCTCAGACACTTGACAGTTCCTAGCTTTGTGACTCTGAGCAAGTTACTTAACTCTGGTTGCCTTGCCAACCCCCAAAAAACAAAATGACAATATAAATGAAATGAACTAAACTGAATAGCCAAGCGGTCTTGAAAAAGTCTCCTTCCTTTTCTTAAATGAAAGGGTTAGATTAGATGCTCTCCAAGGTCCTTTCCAGCTCCAAATTTTATGTCAATGGTAATTGGTCTACATTCATTTGTAAAGTCCTTTACTTAAATGTGGTTCTTTAAGGAAAAACAGAAAAGTGAACGACCTTATGCCTTTTGTGCTGGATCTGCTCTATCCTATGAGGTTCTTGTCCATATCTTTTCATAAACCCTCCACAGAGGATCCACCCAATATGCTACAGGCCTTCCCTTTGGTTCCCTGAATAACTCTAGGATACCTATAAATGCAGCACCTGGCTGATCCATCTGTTATCTCTCTCTCTTGCCATAGGCCCCACTTACTACTTCCTTTTCTAGTCATCCATGTCCCTAATGAAATGTTTTATGCTCTTCTTGCCCACAAACCATTATTGGTAATATCATACTGTGCCCTGCGGATACCCACCATATGTTTCTCCATTGCTTTTTGGGACACCTGCAATGCCCAGCAATGGTGCCAAGATGGAAGAGAAATTTGACATTGCAGTTTCTGGACTCCTAGCATGGCTTTGAGAGATTATAACACCAAAGGAGAAATATAATAATAGTAATAATGTTGCAATAACAATAATAGCATTTATGTAGTGTTTTAAGATTTGTAAAATGCTTTTGTAAATATTAATTCATATAGTTCTTACAGAAACCCTGGGAGGTAGATGCTATTTTCATCCCCATTTTAGAAATGAAGAAACTGAGATAGACTTGAGGGGAAATGAATTAGTAAATAAGTGGCTCAGACAGAATTTGAGGTCTTCCTGATTCTAAGTCCAATACTCCATCCATCGTACCATCCAGAGTAATTTAAGATCACCATAATAACTTTTGTTATGATGGTTACTATCATTTTCCTGAATCATTTCAAGGATATAATGGGACATTTCATTTTAAAGACTGACATGAATGTTTTTACCAAAAAAAAAAAAAAAAAAGAATCTGGCAAATTGTTAGGAAATTTGATATAGTGAAAAGTGCCCTAGCTATGAAATCAGACCCCTGATATCAAATTCTGGCTCTGATGCTTAGTACCTGTGAGATCAAGGGGTGATAAATCACTAGTTTTCTGATTTGTTAATTGCATGAATAATAAAGCATTTATTAAGTGTTTACTCTGTGCAAAGCATTGTTTCATCTAGGTCCTGGGGCACAAATAAAGAAGTAGGACAGTCCCTGTTTCCCAGGAGCTCTCATTCCAAGGGGGAAGACCATACATAGAGAAATTTTCAGCTGCAATTTAGATGGAAAGGCTGGCTCTTACAGGGCAGAACAAAGATAAAATGATCTCGGTTTCTAATGTTTCACCATATGACGGCATCAAGGATTTTTCTGGGTTTTCATTCGATGTGCCTGTAATACCTGCAGGAACAGTTGCCAGGTTGTTTCTCCATAGGGGTCACTTCCAGGACCAAGGAGGAGGTTGTTCTAGGTCGCCTCTGAGGCTCCTTCTAGCTCTAAATAGTTCTTCTAGGAGGCACGAGTCTGGCGGGGACAGCGGCCACTCCTCATGGGTAGGGGACTCCCAGAAACCCTTTTCTGCACTGCTCCCTCACCTCCATCCTCAGAAGGGTGCCAGCTGCTCCACGCTTGTTGTGCTATTGCACAATGAAAAAATTCTAGGTTGTGCCCACAGACATCCTCTGCCTCTGTGAGCCAAAGGTTGTGGGTGTCCTTGGGAAGAGAGCCAGCTCACTCTGAAATTTTGCTTCCATGCTCTGGGAACACAGGTCTCCAGATGCAACTCCACCCAGCTAACAGCTGACCTGTGTTGGCTTGTCTAATGCACCCTTGAATCTGGCTTCAGTACAGAGCTCTTGGGAAGGGAGCATTGAATGGGTCACCAGATACTTCCCACCCCTCCCTCCTAATCTTCTGTCTGACACCTTACCTGGGTGCACCTTACCGATGCAGAGCAGCAAAAGCTGTTGTTTGGGAGCCTCTGTATTAAAACTTTTTAGATTCATGTGGATTCCTCTCAACTTTCTATCAGCCATTTCTTCCCCCATACCACACCCATTCTCCCCACTGCCATTGAACTTTGCCTGGTGACGACAAAAAACAATTAAACAAAACATCCATCATGGAGTCTCCGCCCAGAAATGGGTGTTGTGCTCTCTCCTTGTCACTCCCTATTTCTCTATATTCCATCATCTTTTCCCGAAGACTTTCCTTGGTTTTGCCATTACTCAGTTTTAGCAATTGTCTCGTCTCCCCTGTTGCAGTTGTCACGCTATCGTTGTCTTTCTTTACTTCACTCTGTGAGTTCGTGTAGATTTTCCCACAAGATTCTGGCCATCTGCTACCTAGGGGCAGGTAAGCCCGAGAGCCCTGGAGAATAAGGGCAGCATCCTGGGCAGCTTGTACTCAGGCACAGCCAGCCCCTAGGGAAAGACCCTTGTGTATAAGCAGCCTGGAAGTGCCTTGTCAATGTTCAGAGCTGCTGAAGGCCTGTAAAAGATAGTTTAACATTCATAATAAACTGCCTTTGCACCCTAAGGACCACTGACCTTTTCATTGAACTTGGAGCTGAAACCTCCTAGATGTATTATCTTCCCGTATTAGAAAGTAAACTTTGGGAAAAAGACTGCCTTTTCTATTTATATCACCAATGCAAATAGTAAGCTCTTAGTAAATGGCTTTTTAAAAAAAGTACTTAAATATTAATTTCTCTGAGTCTTTCTATTTGTCATTTTATATTGCAGAACAAAATTCTATTTCACTCATGGAGGGATAGGGGTCAGACTTATGATATTATTGGTAGGAGAACAGCCAAGGGAGGAGCTCTATCAATGAAGGTCTATATCTTTTCTGCAACTTATATATAGTCTTAGAGAGTTGTCTAAACACTGTGATCTTAAGTAAAATGGCTCAGGTTCCCATAGCCAGTACATATCAGAAGAGGCAACTTATACCCAGATCTTCTAAGTCTTAATTGATGGGCATCCATTTTATTTCCAGTTCTTTGGTACTGCAAAAAGTGCTGCTATCAAATATTTGCAGATGTTAGACTTTTGTTTCCATCCCTGACTATCTTGGAGATACGTGTGTCCAGTAATTGGATGGCTTTGCCAAAAGGAATAGAAAGTTTAGTTATTTTTCTTTCATAATTCCAAACTAAAATCAAGAATAGGTGAAACTATTCACAGCTCTCTCAATAATACAACGTGTCTATTTTCCCATGGTTCCTCTCCAATATGGATTGTTCCTATTACTTCTCTCTCTTCCGAGGAAGGAAACAAAACTGATGTTTGTTGATAGAATTGCTCTTGTGAAAATCATTCGCAATTGAGTAAACTACACCTGAAAGAGAAAAAAGCTACAGACCCATCTAGGTTAACAAGTTGTAACAACTTCCATAGCTACTTTCAGAAAATTTGAGAACATGATAGAAGAAATCACCTGGGCTATTCCAAGCGAACAATTCTGAGCTTAGGTTTTGTCATTCCCCTTCCCCCACCCCCAGTTATTGGTCATCTATGACTGGCATCAATATTAATATTAATTGATAAACATAATTAATATTAATTATATATTTGTGTTGTTCTGTGTGTTTCAATACTATATTTCATTTCCTATGCTTAATTATGTCTTGATCTCACTTAACTTATAATTCTGAAAATTGCACTAAGCACCCTTAATGACTGTGTCAGTCTCCTGTCACTTTTTCTCTGATTCCCTTAATATACATACACCAATTTCTTTCTGCTGCTCCCAGACTACCCATTAACTTTCCACCCAGCCCTTCTTTTTAAACATGCAAATAAATTAAAATAAGTGCAATTTGACAAATGAACATTGCATATTCAGCTAATTAGTCTTAATAGCCTTTCTTAGTTCATTGTTATGTGCTATGAAACCCTACCCCGCCATATTAATATCTGAACATGACAGAAGGTAGATACTTTTTATAAAGGCATATATCTTTAGATGAAAGGAAAATCACTTATTATATTCCACTATAAGCCTTTTAAATTTCTTCTTCATAAAGGAACCTCTTTATATCAGCCAATAAGAGTAAAACAGCAATCTGGGGAGAGTGGATGTAGATAATAACCATCTTAAGAAAAAAAATACTAAATTAAATAAAACAATTTGATTTTCTTTCAAAAAAGACTATCTTCACTTAGGATATGAAGGTCTTAATAAAGAAGCTATGACTTTTAAATTGAACAAGAAACTGGGAATTAGTGACTAAAATGTTGAGTTTCAAATTTCACCTCAGATTTACTAAGTTATGGGACCTTGAACAAGTTAATTGACAAGAATTTATTAAACACTTACTATATGGCAGACATTGTGCTAAGCATTGGGAAATTCAAAGAAAATTAAAAAAAAAAGATCTTGTTCTCAATCTCAGTTTCCTCATTTGTAAAATGGGAATAATAAATTCTACTTCATAGAATTATTGTGAATATCAATGAGATGCAATATGTAAAGTGCCATGCAAATCTTAAAGCATATTATTATTATTATAGTAGTATGTTAAGGTTTGAGGACACTTGAAGAAGTCATCTAGTCCATCCCTTTGCCATGAATTAGGGCCTCATATAAAATAAGCTAGAAAAATAATCTATTCCATTTTTAAAAAGACACATAAAGCCCACAACTTCCCTTAGTAATGTGTTTCAAAGCATTTTAATTTCAAAATTTTCTCAAAAAAAATCAAATGTGGGTACTTACTCTAAGTATATAATGCTCAATCCCTCTGTGGTTTCTGATCTTTGAGAGGTGCTAAGGCCTCAAACTCTGTGATTAACATAGTATGGAACCTCACCTAATTTAGCCAGGTTAGTTTACAGACTACACCCTTGAGGCCATATTCAATCTTTCCAGCTTGGATGGACCTGTCCAAACTTGTATTCCAGTGTGGTGGCCTTGGTGACTATAATCACCTCCAAACCACAGAGAAGAATTGAAATAGATCTAGTGAAAATTTGCTACCTCACTTGATGAAAATTCTTCTCAAGTTCATTCTCTTTATTTTTTCATTGTTCAGATACAAATAGTGTCTATCCCTCCCAACCCCTGAACTTTAGATTTGGAAGGGAATTTAGATATTTGCTACATCAACCTTCTTATTTTAGAGAGGAAGTAGTCATATAACTGAATAGTGGCTGGACCAAAACCCTAACCCTCTTGACTCCCAAGCCAGGACTTTTTTATAGATGGAAAAGGAGAGGACGAAGACTATTATTAAGTTATATTTTTCCCCCACTCCAAGATGAATAAACTAATAATTTTATAACCCTATATTCACAAGTCTGATTCCCCAACCAGTTGATCTCTTTTATGTTTTTTTTTTTCCCTTTGAGCCAGCTCCATAAAAATCTAAAACTGTAACTAGAAATTCTTGAACCCAGAGCAAATCCACTAGGGGAGTGAGGTGATTCAGAGGAAAGTCCACTCAAATTGAATGTAGTCATAA
>NC_067399.1:130827943-130897943 GCF_016432865.1 Antechinus flavipes | reverse complement strand
ACAGCTATTGGGCAAGCAGAACCCTGGTTTGGCAGGAGTCTTACCACGTGCTCTTGCTGCGAAATTTAAAGCTCGAAGCTCCTGTCCACCTCCCCCTTCTTGGCTCTCATTACTTGTCTCTTTCCCTCTCCAAGCTGGTAGTCCATAGGACAACTGTGTCCTAGACGGCTGGGCTTCCAGTAAAGGAAATGTATGGCTGGAAGAAGAGTCCTTGGGATAGAAAACCAGTACAAAGGTTTCTTAAAAAGAACCTTCCCTCCCTTCCTTCCCTCTTTCCCTCCCTCTCTCCCTCCTTCCCTTCCTCCCTCCCTCTCTCACTCCTTCTTTTCTTTCCTCCTTCCTTCCCTCCTTCCCTCCCTCCCTCCCTTCCTCTCTCCCTCCCTCTCTTCCTCCCTCCCTCTCTCTTTCCCTCCCTTTCTCCTTCCTTCCTTTTTAAAGAAAGAAAAAAATAAGAAAATCCCTGCTATTCAGGCTGGAGAAGGAGCTACAATTAGTAACAGAAGACTCAACTAGTCAGAGACAAAACAGACCCCTTTGGGACAAGGGTATGGGCAGGCCTGGGCTGTGTGGGAGGAGGTTAACTTCCCATCAGCTCAGCCAAGCAGGGTCACACGTTCTTAGGGAAATGAGTTACAGGGAAGGAAGAAAGGAAGTTGTGCTGATGCTGGGGAGGAGGAGGGAGGGGCAGCAGGAGGGGAATTTGTGTGACTCAATATGTGATGTTCATCTACTGAGTCTGGGGGCTCCAGGGTGTTAGAGGAGTGGATCCTGAGCTGGGTTGTGACAAACCCTTGGGAATTATTAGCATGGGGGCTGTGAGTGTGCATGCAGGTGTATTGTATGTACGTTGTGTGTGCATTGTGTGCATGTTGTGTGTTGCATTGCATTGAGTATGTTGTGTGTTCATGCATGTGTGTTGGGTGTATATTGTGTGCATTTCACATGCATTGTGTGTGTTATATGTGCTGTGCATTATATGTGTATTGTGTATATGTGTGTTATAACCATTGAGTGTTATATGTGCACTGCACACAATCTGTGCATTGTGTGTCATGTGCATCATGTGCATGTTGTGTGTTACATATGTTATGTTACAGGCACATCATGTGTTATATGTTCATCGTGTGTGAGTATTTTTTGGTGTTACATATGCGTTGTGTGTTTGTTGTGTGTGTGTGTTGGGTGGGTCAGGGGGAGGAGAAGGCAGGAGGAAGGTGGGAGATGTTACCAGTTAGAGGCAAGGTAAGCTATGAAAGTGGACAGGACTGATGGGGATGGAGGCCTGCAGGGGATGTTCCTGGAGAAAATAAGCTCCAGCAGAAGCTCCCTTTGGGAAAAGAGAAGGATTGTGTCAGCAAAAAACCTGCAGCTGAATGTAAAATGAACATGTTTGTTGGGACCATATGGGAAACAGGGAGAAAAAAGAACTGAGGTAGATAGAAGGTGGTTTGGAAACAGTGAGAAGGGAGGTGCTTCATAATATAACACTTCACATTTATAAAGTATTTTCCTTACAACAGCTTTGTGAAGTAGATCATTGTGTAAGCATTCTTATCCCCATTTTATAGCTGAGGAAACTGAGTTTCAATAAGGGTAAAGGAGTTATTTAAAGTTTTAAAACTAGTTAGTTAAGTAGCAGATCAGGGTTACATGTTTTCTCTTTTGATATACAGTCTTATGTTCATTCTGCTGATACTCCCCACCATTTACTCAAGTCATTTTGTGTGCCTAAAGTGCCATTTTCTTTCTTCTTCACTTATCCAAAGCCTTGCCAGCCTTCACAACTCAGCTCAAGTTCCATATGTTCCATGTTGTCCTTTTTGACTATTCTACCTCACAACCGCTTTTTTCAGAGTTCTGAATCAGGTATCTTGGGGCTTGGAACAAGCTAAGGTTAAGACACCATAGATAACCTTGGAAAGGGAGCAAAGTGGCCCCAATTGGGCCTGGGTATCTTATCTGTAAGCCAGGCCTGTTTTCCCTTTCATTAAATAGCAGGTGACTTTCCCCTGACCCACACTTCATGGGGCACAGTCCCCTGAGTACAAGGGTAGCCTCTTCTCCAGTGAGTCCAACCTGTGCCCTTGCATTATAGCTGATAACGGCCAAGGGCACACAGCTTCCTCCCTGAGAGGAGATGAAAGATAGGGAGAAGATTTGTTAACTGTCTTCATGAACCTTGGAGCTAGGTGAGAATGAGCATCAGAGGGAATGAAAAGCAGACCCCAGGCCCTGGGAAAGGTGACAGCCAGGTCTAGGGGAGGGAGTGAAGGTGGGACTGGTGGTTGCTGGGGTGGGAGTCACAGAGAGGTGACAGCAGTTGGGAGAAGGGATCTCTAAGTCTGTGCCTTCAGCCTTCAGAACCCTGGTTAGCTTCCTCTTCTGAGAGCCAGACTCCTTTGACCTCCTCTGGGTTGTTATGATAATTCCTGTCTTGTTCGCATGTCTTAGGCAGAACATTTATATTCAAGCTTTTGAAGCAATTTTGGAAATCATTCTCTTCTTTTGCCTTGGATGTTGGGACTTGGGTGCCTGCAAGGGATGGTTTTTGCAGCAGGAGCCAGTGCCTCGCCTGGGGCTTGCTGGCAGCCAAGGCAAAGAATGCTTTATATAATGATGTTTTTCATACCTTAGATGGCTTCTTTCCAGTTCACTTGCAAAAGCCTAACTGACAAGATGAATGAGGCTGGAAACTAAGCTCTTTGAGAGCAGGGACTGTTTCATTTTTGTCTGTTTTCCTAGTCCCTAGCAATAATAATAATAATATTGATGATGATAACTAATATTTACATTTTGCAATTATTATCTCATTTGATTCTCCCAACAATCCTGGGAGGTAGGTTCTATTATTATCCCCATTCTTACAGAAGAAGAAACTAAGGTAATTAGAGGCTAAGTGACTTACTCCAGCTTATACAGCTAGTAAATATTTGAACTCAGTATTCCTGACTCCAGGCCTATCCACTGTGACACCCGGAATTCAGTCGATGCTTAATAAACGTTCTGATTACTCCTTCTCAGTCTCCTTTGCCTGCTAACTGTGAGTGCCCTCAAGGGCTCTTTCTCTCCTTGTCTGCCACCCCTTTACTGTTTCATTTAGTGATCTCAAAAGCTCCCGTGAATTCAATGATCCTCTCTGGGCTGATGATGCTCAAATCTCCTTCTACCTCTTCATTTCTCTATTGATGTAATCTCACATTCCCATTTTCCCATTGGACATCTCAACATGGATGTTCTGTTGATAGTTTAAACTCAACATGTCCACCATTGAACTTGTGATCTTCCCCACAAACCTTCCCTTCTTTGTAGCTTCCTTGTTATTGTGGGGGATGCAGCACCCATGCTGGAAACTTAGATGTCATCCTCTAAGCCTGAGCATCTCTCCCTTCTCTGTCTGGTACAGGCCCTCAGCATCCCACACCCCGTACTCTGTCAATCGCTTCTTGCTGGGTCTTCCCTCCTCACCGACTCTCCCCATCCCTTCATCTGCCTCTAAAGGGCAGGCTCGGTAACGTCCCCCTCTTCCCCACAAACCTCCCACTGAAAAACTTCCAGTGGCACCCTATCATCTTCAAGATCAAATATAAAACCCTCTGTTTACTGTTCAAAGTGCTTCATCATCTGCCCCACCCCTCACCTGTATAGTCTCTTTGTACCTTTCCCCTCTCCTCTTCCCCCTGACCTGCCTGCTCTTCCTTGGATAAAACACTTCAGACACTTTCATTGTTTGTCTCCCATTCATGGACTCTCTCCCTCCTTGTATCTACTTCCTGGCTTCCCTTAAGTCCCAGCTAAAACCCTACTTTCTGCAGGAAACCTTTTCTTCATCCCCCTTAGTTCTGGTATCTTTCTTCTGTCGATCATTTTCAATTTATCTTGTATATAGATTAGGTGGTATGGTGGTCCACTAGGTGGGCCTGAGCCTGGAGTCAGAAAGACCAGAGTTCACATGTGACCTCAGACTCTTGTTAGCTATGTGACCCTGGGCAAGTCACTTAACTCCTGTCTGTATAAAATTGGAGAAGGAAATGGCAAGCCACTCTAGTGTCTTTGCTAGGAAAACCTCACATACAATGAGTCCACAGGGTCAAGAAGAGTCAGTTACAGCTGAACAGCAAAAAATAGATTGTTTGTACATAGTTACTTGCATATTGTTTGCCTATCTTTTGTATTTATATCCTTATTCCTTAGCACAGAACATATAATAAACACTTTATGAATGCTTAGTAACTAACTGCCAATTGATTAGTTGTATTAGAATGTTTAAGGGGAGTTACTGGCAACATAGAGGTGAATTGTTATTATGTTTGCTGAGATTTTCTCTCCAGAAAGGTTTGTTGTGAGTATTTTTTTTAATATACAAGTGTAAATGGGAATTTTTTTTTGACATGTACTATTAGAATAGACGAATAAAGAAAATAGTTTAAGGGAGTTTTCAGAGCAGAAAAATTTAGGGCTAAGAAGGAAAAAGGCCCTCTTATTTTAGACAAATAGTTTGGAAAACAAGAATAATCCCTTTGGTGATCTGGCTGTTTATATATCTATTCCAGTAGTTAAATCATCTATGTCTACTAGCAGAAGGAAGAAGGGATGCATTTCTAAATTTTAGAACCGAGGACAAAGTCCTATTTGCCTTGCCCTTGTGCCCGTTCTGGTCTTTTTCTCTTATGAGTCCCTTGTACATACTGCATATATAATCCATCTGCATGTAAAGATGCTTTTTTATTGTTTTGTCACATCCCTTTCTTTGTCCTATTCTGCTATGTAACTCATGGCTCACTTTTCATATGTGCCTGTCTTGTTTCCCCAATTAGATTATGGTTAGTTCATTGTCACTAGAGTGTTATTCAAGTAAAAGCTGGATGCTCATCTTGTCTTGAATGGATTCTTACATCTAATAGCAAGTTGCAGCTCTTACAAATCTTAGCTGTGATAATAAATTATTGGAAAACAGATCTAGTGCTACATTTCTTTGTCTTCCCCAGTGCTTTGCATATAGGAGGTATTCAATAAATGTTTGATATATAGCAGAATTGGTTTTGAATCTTGGCTTTGCTTTTTGAAGCACAGTGAATCTCTGTGAAGTGGAGTAAGTCACTGCACCTTTTTTGTCCTCAATTTCTTTATAAAATGTGTGGGTTTTAACCAGATGTCTTCTAAGGTCCCATCTTCATTTTTTTGCTTTTTTCCTTCCTTCCTTCCTTCCTTCCTTCCTTCCTTCCTTCCTTCCTTCCTTCCTTCCTTCCTTCCTTCCTTCCTTCCTTCCTTCCTTCCTTCCTTCCTTCCTTCCTTCCTTCCTTCCTTCCTTCCTTCCTTCCTTCCTTCCTTCCATCCTTCCTTTCTATCATCTATCTTTCTATCATCTATCTTTCTATCCATCTATTCACTTATTCATTTATTTATCAAAGCTTTTTATTTTCAAAACATATGGATGAATAATTTTTCAACACTGACCCTTGCATAGCTTTGTGTTCCAAATTTTCTCCTCTTTCCCCCTCCTCCTTCCCTAGATGGCATGTTATACATATTAAAATATATGTTAAATATAATATATGTAAACATATTTATACAATTATCTTGCCGAATAGGAAAAATCAGATCAAAAAGGAAAGAAAATGAGTAAGAAAACAAAATTCAAGCGAACAACAACAAAAAGAGTGAGAATATTATGTTATGATCCACACTCAGTTCCCACAGTCCTCTCTCTCTGGGTATAGATCATCATAAGATCATTGGAACTGGCCTGAATCATCTCATTGTTGAAAAGAGTCATGTCCATCAGAATTCATTATAGTATAACATTGTTGTTGCTGGTCTCTTCTTCATAAAGTCTAGGGTTGATAATTGGATGAATGAAAATTCTCAGGTACTCTCTGTGTCCCTTCCCCATCCCAACTTTTCAACTTCTCAACTCCTATTTTCAATCTCACTGGGAAATTAGGAAGAAAAGGACCCTTTCCCTTGAATAAACATTTATTAAGTACCTACTATGTGCACATTAATTACACTTTTAGCAAAGGGGAGCACCCTATAGTTCATGACAATTCAATTAAAAAAGCATTTATTAAATGACCACTATTTGTAAAACACAGCCCCTCCTTCCCTTACTCAGGAAACTCTCCCCTCCTTTCTTATTTTTCAAGACTTGCATAATCAGTGACTTCATGTTCTCCTGGGGGAGTATGTGTGTGTGTGCGCAGGGTACTAGCACGGAAAGTGTGGGCAATGGGGTAAGCCCAGTTTGGGGGTCCCTCAGGCTCTCTGAAGGATTACTTTGGTCTTGGCCCCCGTCCTCCCCTCCCTCTTTTTGCAGGATGGGAGCAGGTCCGGCCAAGCCCAGCTCCCCCAGGTGGTTCATTGGTGACTCCCTCCGAGACTGACTGCAGGATGTTTATAAAACTCTGAATCAATTTGAGGCACAGAGATTTTCAATCAGGGAAGCAGATTGCGCTGATAGGGTCAAAAGGCCCGTCGCCAATGCGGATCACAGCATATGACATATTAATTTGAGCTGTCAGAACCAATATGTGTAAGGAGGTGGGAGGCACAAGCTTTATTGAAGAAAAGGGAAAGGGGGGGCCACAAAAAATATTCCCAACAAAGTCTAACATTTCCCAGATTCCCCGCAGCAGCAGCAATCCTACTAGCACATGACTAGTTTGTACCCTTCGAAGGGTGGGAGTGGGGGGGGGCGTGAATAGCAGAGGGGGGTGATTGTGGTTACATTAATGTGATGAATGGGTCTGTAACCATATATATAAACTCAAGAAAACTTTACACCACTTTGCAAAAACACACAGATTCCTTCTCCCTCCCTCCTCCCTGAGAGTTCCAAAGCTCCCTTGCTGGCAAAAGAGCCAGATCTGAGGATTGGCAGGAAGTACATTTGTTATTGGGGACCCTTTGATATTTAGCATGTGAAATGTCTGCGAGCTGGAGAAGTTCAGGCATCTGGCAGGAAATTACCATGAATCCTGTTTCTCTTAACAGTCACACACATATGCCTTCACTCTAACTCACCCCCTCACCTCTTTCTCCCACCTCTCTCTCTTCCTCCCTACCTTTTCTCTTTTTGATTTCTGTTTTCCTTACATTCTGCCCACTTCCCCTCCCCCTTACCCCAACCATTTCCCTCCCCTCCACCCCACATTTTTCTAAGACGGTCCCTTTAAGGGATGGTCCTATGGGGATCATACACCTATCCCTGTTCTGTGCCCACAGCAGGGAGACAGGCTGAGTGGAGGCTTGAATCTCATTCTGTTATGAGCTACCTGTTTGACCTTGGACAAATAATCTCTTTATGAAATCAGTTTTCTTCTCTGTAAAAGGAAAGAGCTGGATTAATCTTGTGGCATCAGGTCCAAATCTGCCCTTCCCTCACCTCCCTGCTGAAACTACCTAATGTATTTTCCATTAAAGAGTTTCTTTGCACCTCCATTATGGAATGATCATCACCCATAATAATTTCAGAGTTGTAAGAGATGACAAATGGTTCAGTGGAAAGTTTATTAGTCTAGGAGGAGTCAGAAGAGAAAGGTTAGAATCTTGCACCAATTTCTTGTGTGACTTTGGATGAGTCATGGAGTCTTGGACTATCTCAAAAGGCAATGTTGTATGCATTCTAAGAAATACCTCTTGAAAATTGGAATTCAAATCCACTCTCAGACATTTATTAACTATTTGATCCTTTAATCTCTGTCTGCCTCAGTTTCCTCATCTGTAAAATGGGAATAATAATAGTTCTTACATCCCAGTATTGTTGGAAGGCTCAAATGAGACAACTTTTAAAGCACTTAACAGAATATCTGGCACATAGTGTTATGTAAATGTTATTATTACTTATGATTATTTCTGACAAAACCACATAGTCCTACAGAACAGGGCATACTTGCAGAGATTGTAAAAATAGCTGGACCCAGTGTTTTAGGGGCTCACTGAGTCCTCTTTGAGGCTGAATCTGGAACCCCAAAGTGGCTGATAATTAATATACCAATCCTTAAACAACATAAACCATGTTATTACTCTGTGTTGAAAACACCTGCAGTGGCCTTTCTATTGCCCATAGGAAAAACTTGAACCCCTTCAATCTGTGGCTGAAAGCCCTACATAATTGCCTTTCAGTTTTCTGGTCCTGTTTCTCATCATTCCTTCTGAATAAATTCTGTGGTCCAGCCAAAGCAATATTCCATTTTCTGGCTGCACGTTCACACAGACTCTGTCCCTTTTCCCTCCTTCTGGACTTAGAATACACTGCTTTATCTCTGCCTTTCGGAATCCTTATCTTCTCTTCAATCTGGTTTTCCATATATTCATTCTCTGTCCTTCTTCAAATTATCTTGTATCTACTTGTTTTTTGAATGTGTTATATTCCCCTTAGAATGTAAGCTCCTTGAAGGCAAGGGATGGTTTCCTTTTTTATCTGTGCATCTTTCATACCCTATAAGGTGTCTATCTGTAGTGGGTGCTTAACAAAAGCTGGTTGAATTTAATTGTTAAGCTGAGAGAGCAAATAGAAAGTGTCCTTTGGTGGGGGCTTCATTCTCCCCAGGGGAGGGAGTAACTGATTTCTTGACTAAGAGTCTCAGACTGTAGGGTGGGGACCACTGATTGTCATGTTCTTTGCCCACTTTTAGGGCCTGGGACAATAGATGATACTATATTAACTCCCTCACTTTAGGAAAGAAAATGCTCTAGGTTGTCCTTGAGAACTGAAGGAGAAACTGGTGTAGTGGAAGGAACAGGCCGAAATTGGGGTCAGATCCCATCTCTGGTCCATATAAACTAGTATTCTTTCTAGGGATGCTTCCTCTTCTGTAAAGATGAGGGAGTTCTTTTTCAGTTTGAAAGTGAGGGGAAAGAATTTAGATTTCACTTCCACTTAATCACTTATATTAAAGCCAATGACATATAAACAAGAAAATACTTTTACAAAGAAATTTGCTATGCATGTGGCTGGATACATAGAAAGACATTACATTTTAGGGCTTCAGGGCCCTGGGGGAGGGGGACACCTGTAGAACTCAGGTGGCATTTAAAAAAAAAAAAGAAAACATGCACAGTTAAAACAAGTATGGAAAAAAGCTCTGGGCTCAGTGTGAAGTGATGTGGCTTTTAATCCTGGTTCTGGCCTTACATCTTGGGAAATTCATCCAATTTTGGGGGGGTCTCTTCATCTATAAGAAAGGGATAAAAACATCTGAGCTACCTACCTGGCACAGGGGTTGTGAGGAAAAGGAACCTTGAAAGTGCTGTAGAAAAAATGAGTTATTCACATTATTCATCTATTCTCTCTCATTCCCAGTGACACTTCTTTCCAGAGGCACTATAGCTGATAAAGCTCTGGACCTGGAGACTGAGTTCAAATCTAGCCTTAGACAACTGTTAGCTGTGTGACTCTGATAATCTCTTAACTATTATTTGCCTCAATTTCCTTATCTCGAAAATGGGAATAATAACAACACTGACCTTCCAGGATTGTTGTGAAGATTAATGTACATAATATTTGCAAAAAGTATTTAGTACAGTGACTGGTACATAGGAACTATATAAATATTTATTCCCTCTCCTTTCAACCTCTCTCATACATTTTAATTTCATTTATTTATTTATTAAAATTTTTCATTTTCAAAACATATGCATGGATAATTTTTCAGCATTGACCCTTGCAAAACCTTGCGCTCCAAATTCCACCCCCCTTTTCCCACCTCCTCCCTTAGATGGCAAGTAATCCAATATATGTAAAACATATTAAAAATAAATATGTATATTTATACAATTATCTTTTTGCACAAGAAAAATCAGCTCAAAAAGGAAAAAAATGAGAAAGAAAACAAAATGCAGTGAAATAACAACAAAAAGAGTGAAAATGCTATATTGTGATCCACACTCAGTTTCCGCAGTCCTTTCTCCAGCAAAACCAAGCGAAACCATCAGCAATCTAGGTTTAAATTCTTGGAACAAAGTAACATTTTACTCTCCCCCTTCTTACGTAGTATGTATAGAAATACTTTTCTTCAGATAAGGAAGTTGTGGGATATCTTTGTCTATTTGGGGTCACCTAAGTATATCATGATCTATTTGGATGGGAATTCTACTTATTCCTTCATCTCTTCTTTCTCTCTTCTTCCACTTTCTTCCCCAGCTAACTACACCAATACTGCCCTTTTATACTTGATTGTTTTTCACTTTATAGCTATTCATAGTAAAACCATATAAAACTTAACATCATAGATTTAGAACTCGAAGAGATTAGAACTCATCCAGTCTAATTCTTTCATTTTATAGAGAGAAACTGAAGCCCAGAGAGATTAGAATTATTCACCAAAGTTTATATAGGTAGTACATGATTCAAATCCAACTCCTTTTATTCTAAATATACTACTTTTTCATGACATCACATTTATCCTTTTGGAAAGAACAGAAATCATATCCAGAGAATAATGGACATTTCCCCTCTTCTATTACCAGGAGAAAAATAAAATCTCTTCTTTAGTAGGAACAGCACAGGAAGCTAAGAAGCTGAGCTATTTGGATTCTTTTTTTTCCTACAACTTTCCTGGTGATCACTTGGAGTCACAGAATGTTAGAGCTGGACAGAACAACAGAGTTTGAATATCTAATTCAACTCAATTCATTATAGAAATGAAAAAATGAAGACCAGAAGAGATATAACTTGTCCAAGATTGCACAGTTAAAAAGTCAGTTTCATTTTCAGATCCAGATCTGTTTACTCCAAGACCACTGTCCTTTCTACCACTTTTATGACTTCTCCATGGAAAGGTTTGGTTGAAAAAAAAAATGGTAGAAACATTTCATGCTTGACAATTGCCCTGGACTATGTCTGTTCTAGTATTAGGGAACCACTTAAAACTTAGTTTTCCCCTTGAAGGTTTTCCATATTCATTCCTATTTCCTGATCCTATTTCTCTTGTTTAGTTTTTTTTTTATTTTTATTTTTTTGAGATAGTTTCAGATGGGAACCAAAGCCCTGACCTGGGTTCCTTGTGCCCTGGACAAAAGGGGAAGAAAGGAGAAGACAAGTCATAGTCATTATTTTTTTAAAAAAGTCTTTCCCTAATGTTGGTCAGTTTTCCTTGTGGGGCAGGGAAACCTGGAAGGGTAATTGGCTGGGATGATTTGGGCTAGGGGAAAATATGCAGAGCCTCTCTAGAGAGGTCTGTCCCTCTGTATTCAGAGGATTCAAAACTAAGCCCGGATTTCTACCTTGACACACATGTTCCCCTCTCTGATTTACTTTGGCCCAAGTGGATAATTCATTGGTAGGTCCACATCCTGACTCGGGGCATAAATCTCTCTGGTTCATGTGCATGGTGACAGTTTTTTGGGACTCTTGGACTTTCTTCCTGGCATTTCCTATGAATGTTGTCTCTCCTCTCATCAGAGAAGAAAGGCCTTCATATGACTGCCTTTCCCTGAATTCATCCTTCTTCAGTGCCTGGGTCAGAGGTCAGGGGCAAGAATCATGAAATAGGAGGAGAGAAAAAAATGGGCTGTTCCAGGGCCAATTTTTTTTTTTTTTCTTGAATGTGATTCGGAAAGCCAGGGCCTCTGGACTTTAAGGCAACTTTGTAAATAAATGCACCTGGCCAACCCACACCAAGGCTTTCCCTGCCCACACATGCCCCTATGCTGGCAGCAAAAAGACTAAAATCAAGGGTCTTTTGGACTCTCCCAAAAGGAAATTGCTTGTTGCCCTGAAGGGGGAGTTGGGTGGTTTGTTCTGAGGCTGGTTTATTGATTTCAGTTTTCTTCTTAAGTATCAAATACCTTTCATCCTTTGCCAAATGAACCATTTGTCCCCATTCCTATTCTAAATAAGAGCCTTTTTGGGGAGATCTCAAGAGAGCCCTTTTTAAACTTGGCTGTACCCCATACTATGTTGGGGTTTGGAGCAGTGGGATCCTCTCCTTCATTTTATTCCCAAGTCATAGGATTACAGAATCTCAAAGATAGAAGTTGACCTCGGAGGTCATTTAGTCTAATCCATATTTCAGCAGGATTCTGAGAATTGCTCATTTGTCCTCCACTGAAAGCTCTCCACTGACCCAGAACTCACTACTTTATGAGACAGCTTGCTCTATTTCTGGACTATGTTAATTGTTAAGATTTTCTTATATTGAACCAAAACCTGCCTCTGTGTAATTTTATACATTAGTCTAAGTTTTATCTGCAAGTCCAAGAAGACTAAAATTAATGCTTCTTCATCATGATTCTCAAATACTCAAATGGATCTATAATCTCACTGATTTGGAGGTTTCCTCCATTGTTACAAACGGTAATGTATTCATGCCTTCCTAACCTATTCAGCTTTTCTCTCATAATCGGAGGTCTTCCTCACTGTCTCCTGACATCTCAAGCATGCCAGTGGAACAGGCTGTCTACCTATCATCTTTCACCTTTTCCTTATGACCAATCCAACTTCTTTTTTGGAACACATTTCTCCAATGACCTCTTTTATTACTTTTCTTTTTCAGATTTCCTTATTGGCCACACCTGGCAGCCTGATCATCATTCCTACCCTGTAAGTTTCTCTCACCTCCTGTGTGATACTCACTTTTAATTCTTCAGCCACTATTGTCTACCATGTCTTGCAGCCATTCAATGACTCTGGTAGAATACTGCCATTAAAAAACAAAACAAAACAGGTCTCTGCATCTGGAAGAAGTCTGGAGTTATTAAAGGAACCTTGTAATTTCCTGAACACAATCTAAGTTATTCCCCTCTTCTTGTTTAATTCTGGATCCAATTCATCAAGATATACCATCTATACCATACATGATGGACAAGCTCTATAGGTTGTTAAACTAAATACATTCTATAATTTGAACTTTGGAATCAATTGTGAGACATGGAAGACACTGGCACTAGACCGTCAAGCCTGAATCAAAGAAGGCATTTATGAGCAAAACATGATTGTAGTAGTTCAAAAGAAACAAGAGATGTGCAGATTTAGAAACATCTCCACTCTAAACCTTCATATGGATATTTGTGCTTGACTGGGGTAAAGCCTTCTGAGCTCGTACTGGTCTGATCAGACACACTGTGCTTTGACCTCAAAATAGAGATATAATTTTGATCCTCCTTGAGCACAAAGGACAATAACAAACCAGTAATTTGGGCAAACAGACACTCTTCAGTTACTTGGTCTTTGTTGTGAGAGTGGTCAGGTCAAACTCTTTTGATCTTACTATTATTCAAGTGTGTCCCACTTCTATGATCAAGAACATCATGAAATTCCTATAATTAATCATTATATCATATCATGTCATCCCTTTCTATGCCTTGATCCTCCTAAATTGGTTCATCATTCACTCTATAACCTCTGGGCTTTCCATACTTTAGTACATTCCCGGGTTATCACCCCCTCTCTGGCTAACCTCTCATCCTTTCCTGACTTCAGTAGGTCAGTTAGCATTTATTAAACATTTACTATGTGTCAGGTATTGTGCTAAGTACTGACTCTACACAGAAAGGCAAAATACAATCTTTACTCCCAAGGAATAATAGGGGAGAAATCATGTAAGAAATTATGTATAAAGGAGTTATAGATAGGATAAATTGGGGGAAATAGCACTAAGATAAAGGAGAATTGGGAAAGTTCCACTTTCTTGCTGAAGGTGGGATTTTTATTGAAACTTGAAAGAAGCCAGGAGGTGGAGATGAAGGGAAGAGTGTTCTAGGCCTATGGGATACTCAGTGAAAATGCCCAGAGCCTGAAGTTACAGTGTCATATGCAAGGAAACCAGTATCATTGGTTTGACAAGTATGTGGAGGAGAGTAAGATATGAGATGATTAGAAAGATAAAAGGAGGCCAGTTTATAAAGGACTTTAAATGCCAAATTGTTATTCAGTCATTTCAGTCATGTTTGATTCTTTGTGATCCTTTTTGTTTTTTGTTTTTGTTTTTGTTTTTTTTTTTTGGTAAAGATACTAGCATGATTTGCTATTTTCTTTTCTAGCTCAATTTACAGATGAGAAAACTGAGGCAAACAGGATTAAGAGACCTTACTCAGAGTCCCACAGCTAGTAAGTATCTCAGGCCAGATTTGAACTCAGGAAGAAGAGTTTTCCTGACTCTAGGTCTTTCATTTTATCCACTGCACCACTTAGCTGTCCTGAAGATTTTATATCTGATCCCAGAGAGCCACTCAAATTTATTGAATGAGTGTGTGTGTGTGTGTGTGTGTGTGTGTGTGTGTGTGTATAATATAGTCAGTTGTGTTTTAAAAAGATCAACTTCACATTGTCTTCTACTCTCCCTTTCTTTTTTGTCCCATCACTACTCTTTTATTTTTAAACCCCAACCAGGGGAGACTCTTTCCATTTACTTTCTCTACTCTTCTTCTTGTAATTCTGAACAGAACTGGAATCACACAACTGTGCTGACTAGATCCATTACAAACTTGTATTATTTAATCTCACTTGGGCTCTCAATGTAGTAAGACAACTATTTTTCTTTTCCTCTTCCCTAGTTGATTCCACTCTCCACAGATGTCCTTCTTTCCTCAAATCTCCCACATCATTCCCTCTTCTCACCCTCTCAGTTAAGATTCTTCTTTTATTCTTTACTGAGGAAAAAAATGCTACGGGAAATTTTCTATTCTCCTCCTTTTTTTAAAAAATCTCATAATATCTTGAAATTGTCCATTATTTCCTCTTTTATTCCATTTTTAGATGAAGAGATAGCTTTTTTTTTTTTCTTTTTTTTGGCCAATGCCAATTCTTTATATATACTCTTATCCTGTGCTCTTTTATCTTCTCCAGCAGATTCATTTAACTTTTCTTTTCTCAATTTCCCCTTATATACAGATTCTTTCCATGTCATCCAAGTCACTCTTAAAAAACCCTCACTAGATCCTACCATATCTCATAAGTATTGTCTTTTATCTATCCTCCGTTTTTCAGCCAAATTCCTTGGGGAAAGCCATCTACATTTATTGCTTTTACTTCTTCTCTTCTTATTTAGAAATTCATTGTACTCTGGTTTTTGACTTCATCACTTAAATGAAACTGCTCTCTATGAAGTTATCAATAATTTCTTAATTGCCAAATCTGATCATCTCTTCTCAGTTTCCATCCTGTTTAAACTGTATGTATTATTGATATGGTTAGCCACCTTGTCCTTATGGAATTCTTTCCTCTCTAGATTTCAAAAATACTGCTCTCTTTTGTTTTTTCCTATCATATTGTGCCCACTAATTGTACGTGTACTTCAAAGTTCTGTTCTGGATCTTCTTCTCTTTTCTTTCTATGTTCTCTCACTTGATCTCATGTGATCAAAGATCATCTCTATGCTAATGATTCCCAGATAGCCTTGGTCTCTCTTCTGAGCTCCATTCTTATATCACAAATTATCTATTCAGAATTTCAAACGGGATGTTCCATAGGTATCTCAAATTCAACATATCCAAAAGAGAAATGAATATCCTTTTCTCCAAACTTACTCTCTATCCTGAACTTCCTTACTACCATATTTCCAGTCACCCAAATTCATAACTTTGGTGTCATTTTTGACTTTTCGCTCACACATCCAAAAGATTCAATCAGTCTCCAGTCTTGCTGTTTTTAGATTCATAATAATTTGTATAAGCTCCCTGAGGGCAGGAACTTTTTCCTTTGTGTTTTTGTATTAAAATGCTCAGTGCAGTTCCTGCACATGGTAAATGCTTAATAAATACTTACTGATTAATTGATAACATTTTTTTTCCAGGAGGTTTTGTGATGCTCTGGAGTTTAATATACCTGTCATCTGCTATTAAGAGAAACAAGGATCTCGCCTTTCACTGAGCATCCTGTTTCAGCTGAGCTTGTGTGCTAGAGCTTCTTCATTGAAGACAGGCCATTGAGGGATTGATTCACAAGGGTCTGAAAGGGTCTGCAGATAGCAGAGTCATGGGGAGGAAAAATCCTTAGATCTTATTATTAGTGCAAAAATGGAGTGGAAAGAGCAATAGCAACTACTGACCTGTATTTATTTACTCATCTCTGTAAAATCTTTATGACCATCTTCTGTAAACGTATACATTTCAATGCATCTTCAATAAGAGTATTTTCAGGAAACAGGTAGGTTTTTTTTTTTTTTTTACAAGTATTATTCTTCTAGGTGACATAATTAGGTTATTTAGAGAGAGAGATAATGTATCTTCCCATTCCCCCCACCTTAAATCTTTTCTTCTTCTGGCTATGAACCTATAGTTCCTTTAACTAATCAATCAATCAGAAATCAATAAACATGTATTAAGTGTTGATTCTTCCTGTGAGTTGCTTGTTTTTGCCTTCTCACTTTCCTGCTCACTCTCTTACACATAACTAGAGATCAGTGTTGCAATATAGCTTGTCAAAACCCTTCCAAAATGTGGCATACAGAATTAAGAACAATGTTCCAAATATAACTTCATTGCCTCTTTTATCTGGGCTGTTCTTCTTAAAAGAGGTATATCTTTTTATTACCCTATTCTAGAAAGAGACATATCCCATCAAGTGATATCTTCCAAGATATATTTGCATTCTGTGTTAAGATCTCAAGTTCATGTTGTTACATTCATTAGAGTGTTAAAATTTTTGTCCCTTTTCTTGTTATTGCTCTCTGCAAATTGTGGGACTTCCCCACTATTACTCTTTTCTTTATGTCATATCTTTTGCTCTCCCTGTGTAGAGAATAAGAAGCCTACTTCAAAGACTGCCCTGACATATATAGGATATATGATCTTTCCAGCTCTTGTCAGTTGTGTCTCTAAGAGCCCTTCATTCTTGAACCTTATGCTATGATCTCAATAATGATATAACCTAGTTAGATTGGACACCTTTTTAATAGAGTAAATGCAGATACTTGCAGATATAAACAGCTGAAGTAACTGAAGAGCATCCATGAGGGTAGCCATGAACCACAGAGGAATTTTAACATCCTTTGTGATTATTTGTCATTTAGTCATTTTCAGTTGTGACTGAGACTCTATGACTCCATTTTCTTGGCAAAGAGACTGGAGTCATTTCAGTCATGTACCAGTCTTCATGACCCCATTTGGGGTTTTCTTGGCAAAGATTCTGGAATGGTTTGTTATTTTCTTTTCCAGTCCATTTTACAAATAAGGAAACTGAGGCAAATAGGGTGAAGTAATATCCTGGGCTACATAATGAGTAAATGTCTGAGACTGGACTTGAATTCAAATCTTTCTAACTCTAGGCCAAGTGCACTATCCACTTTGCCTTAAATAGCATCTTCAAAGATACCTAAGATTCTGCTTATTCTAGATTAGTATGATTGTAAAAAGCATTGGTCTTTTGTCTGCCTCTATATAAAATCATAGTCCCTCTTAATGTTTTGCCCTATTCAGTATTCTTCTATTGCCTAGATAAAGCTGATTCCTTAGATTGTAGCTATTTATGATGTCATTTCTTCAAACTGGATAAAAGTAGAGACTTGGGAGGACAGTGAGTGATGGAACACTTGTCTTATACCCTTCCTGTATGATTGAATAGATAGTCAATAAACCTTGCCAGATAAACTGAGTGTCAAACCTTGTTTCCAGACCTCGAAATCTTGAACCTGACTAGCATCCTGAAGAATACAATTTTTTTCTTATAAAGTCCTTATTTTCAATTTTATACATATATAGATTAATGGAAACCTCCATTAATAATAAACTTGTGCCTCTAAGTTCTTCAAAGCTTCCTCCCCGGGCTTCATAATCCCTTGAAATTTTTCCCAGGTTTCTTCTGACAACACTTTTTATCCCTAAGGCATTGACAGAGGAAGCAGTGTTCATCAAATCTTGGACAAGTCTTAGAATTACATTCTGGCTTCTTGTCCTAGAAAGACAACATGCCTTCCCCAAACCTAAAATTATTATTATTGTTAGAACCATAAGTTGAGATGAAAAATAGAGTAATAAAAATATCTATTTTGTGAGGTACCATTTTAGCTATATTAAACAAGTAAGTTGGGCAGCTAAGTGGCACAGTGGAGAGACAGCTGAGCCTTGAGTCAGGAAGATCTAAGTTCAAATGTGGCCTCAGACACTTATTACCTAAGTGACCCTATACAAGTGACTCGACTCTATCTCAGTTTCCTCATCTGTAAAGTGAACTAAGAAAGGAAATGGCAAAAAACTTCATTATCTTTGCAAAAGAAAACCCAAGAAGTGAAGAACTGAGAACAATTGAAAAATGACTGACTGAAAACACATAAGCTGAGTTTAAGAAGTCTACTGGATATCTAGTTTGAGATGTTTAAAAGACAATTAGAAATACAAGCAGAGAGGATAGGTCAGGATACATAGATTTGAGAATAGTCAGCACATAAATGGTAATTTAATTTATACGAGCTGATGAAATCATCAAGTGATGCAGTATTAAAGGAAGAAGAGAAGAGAAAGTCTCTGTAGGATACCTAGAGTTAGAGGACTTCATATGGTTGAGGGTCCACCAAAGAAGACTAAGAAGGAGCTGTCTTATGGATAGGAGGAGAACCAGAAGAGAAGGATGTCCTCAAAACCCACAGAGAAGAGACTATTAAGCATCAGAGAGAGAGAGAGAGAGAGAGAGAGAGAGAGAGAGAGAGAGAGAGAGAGAGAGAGAGAGAGAGAGAGAGAGAGATCAGCAGTGTTAAAAGCTGCAGGAGAATGAAGATTAAGAAAAAGCCATTAGATTTGTCAAATAAGAGATCATTAGTAACTTTAGAGAAAACACTTCTGTGGATGAGGTCAGAAGTTGGATGTATGTAGCCAGATAGCTAGCAGAATGATCTAGAGTCCAGGGTTCCTCAAACTTTTAAAATAGGGGGCCAGTTCACTGTCCCTCAGACTGTTGGAGGGTTGGACTAGAGTAAAAACAAAAAGTTTGTTTTGTGGGCCTTTAAATAGAGAAACTTCATAGCCCTGGGTAAGAGTGATAAATGTCCTTAGCTGCTGCATCTGGCCCGCGGCCGTAGTTTGAGGACCCCTGTGTCTAGACTGATATTGTCAATTCTTTCAATTGCTTGTATCTGCTTTTTATTGCATTTGGCCCAGATAACTACTTGATTTAGGGTTAGAACATTACTTTCACCTTTTAGTATATACCTAGTGGGGGTCCTGTAGCCCCCAATCTATTTCAGACTGCACTTTAACAACAACAACAACAAAAGCAACAGCAACTAATCCATAGGAGTTGGGTTAAGGTTGGGGCATTTGGTCTTCACCTGGGAAAACAGGTAATCCTTTCCCCTCTCCCCAAGATCCTCATTGATTGGCAAACAAATGAAATGGAACAAAAATTCAATGAAAGCATGATAAATATAGAAATATGTTTAAAAGGATTGCACATGTTTAACTTATATCAGATTGCTTGCTGTTTTAGGAAGAGAGGGTAAGGGAGGGAAGAAGAAAAATCTGGAACACAGTCTTACAAAAATGAATATTGAAAACTATTTTTACATGTATTTGGAAAAATAAAATACTATTGATAAAAAAAAGTTCAGTGAAGAGGTCAAACCTAGCACTCTCCATACCCCAGGCTATATTTCGGTCTCTGTTATGCCTATCTGCCAACAAGAAAGCCTTACTGGTTCTCTTTCATTTTATCTCTGCTCCTTTAGAGATAAATAACTGTTCCACAAAATTATTGCTACTAGTACTATTAATTATAATAATTACTAGTATTTATATAGTGCTTCAAGGTTTGCAAAGCACCTAATAAGTATCTTATTTGATCCTCATAATAACTGTGGGAGGTAAGTGCTATTATTATTCCCATTTCACAGATCAGGAAACTGAAGTAAACAGTGGTTAAAGTGACTTGCCCAGGATCACAGAGCTGGTTCATGTCTAGTCTCTAAGCAAGATAGCAGATCTGAATATGTAGGGTATGAATGAGTTTTGTATGTTGCCCACGTATGTTATATGTGTTGACATGAATCTATTTAAATGTAGCTTCTAAAGAGGCACAAATAGATCCTCTGATCCCTTCTCTCCAAGGGAATGTTTGATTCCTGTCGGGAGATTTTTACCACAAGGCTAGCTTCAACTTGCTTCTGAGAGAAGTTATTAGTCTAGAATCATATCTATTTTCTCTCTAAATGGTGTTAGTCTGACAGAAATATTTTTTAGATTTAAGCCACTATCCTGATTGTTATCACTTAACAGGGAAGAAATACCCCAAGCTATATAGCCAAAGTCTTGACTCCTCACCAAATGCCAGTCACACAAAGACATAGAGTATCTAGCACAGTGGTCCTCAAAGTGTAGTCCAAAGAATTGTTGGGGTCTCTGAAACCCTTTCAGAGGGTCTACAAATTCAAAATTATTTTTTATTTCTAATATAATAAATAGCTATAAATATAACCCATGTGAACAAAAACTCTTTGAACAGATCCTCGATAGATTTTTTTTTAACAACATGACGATACTGAGAACAAAATTTTGAGAACCACTGGCAGATACAATCATTTATCCAAACTGATAGCAAACAGAAATCAAAGAAGTGATACCTATTAGAATGTTCTATATAATACACAGAATGAATGCATTCTTTTGGGAGTGAGAAATTTCAGTTCAACCAATAAAAAGTCCCTTATCTTACCTAAGGGGGAATTCCCTATAGTTTCTAGTGTGGAACTGCAGGGAGAGAGGTGATTGAAGTGCTGTCTCTGCTACATATTGGAGTCTTTCTCTCTCTCTAGGGACCACTTCCTGAAGATGGCCCAGAGCCTTCAATATGATTTCTCAAGACTAGAAGTCAGAAGAACAAGGATCTCTCTCTTAAGCTCTTATCGACTCTGTCCCTCACGCAGCTCATGGAGCATCAAGTAATTAACCTCCACCAATGAGGACAGTCTATTGCAAATGAGCTTGAGTCCCAGTTTACAAAAAGATCTGCAAGCAAAATTCTATGTTATTTCTGAGGAGGGAAAGGTCATTCTTACTTGGAAGAGAGAGTCTGGGAAGTATTTCTGAAGCTGGTAATATTTGAATTGGCTTTCGAAGACAAGTAGAAATTCCTAAATGGGAAGTGTGCAATGAAATTGGGATAAAGGGTGAGTTGTAGAGAAAGTAATGAAGTACTAGGGAATAGAGTGAGCAAAATTCTCAGTCATAGTCATTGCATTCCTAGGCGATTCTGTGAAAGTCTATATAATCTCTAATGTAGTTGAAATAACACACTAATAGTTTTCTTCTAGTATAGTATTATTGGTACTATTAAGAATACTAATGCTAACAAGATTGTATGATGATCAACTATGATAGACTTTACTCTTCTCAGCAATTCAATTCCAGTGAGATTCCAATAAACTTTGGATGGAAAATGCCATTTACTTCCAGAGAGAAAACTATGGAGATTCAATGTAGATTAAAGCATACTATTTTCATCTTTTTTTTCCTCATTTTTTTTTTTCTTCATGGTTTTTCCCTTTTGTTCTGATTTTCCCCTCTCAACATGACTCATATGGAAATATGTAAAAAAAAAATGAATGTACATGTATAACCTAAAAAATAAACCTACACCAAGTTTTTTTTTTTTAAAAAGAATACTAGTTAGCTATTTTCAACAATGAGAGGATCCAAATCAGTTCCACCTGATCAGTAATGAACAGAACTAGCTACACCCAGTGAAAGAACACTGGGAAATGAGTGTGGACCATAACATAGCATTTACATTCTTTCTATTATTATTTGCTTGCATTTTTGTTTTTCTTCCCAGGTTATTTTTTTATCTTCTTTCTAAATCCAATTTTTTCTTGTGTAACAAGACAACTGTATAAATATGTATACATAGATTGTAGTTAACATATACTTTAACATATTTAACATGTATGGAACTACCTGCCATCTAGGAGAGGGGTGGAGGGAAGGAGGGAAAATGTTGGAACAGAAGTGTTTGTAAGGGTCAATGCTGAAAAATTACCCATGCATATGTTTTATCAATAAAAAGCTATAATAAAAAAGAATACTAGTGCTAATAACTAATTCATCTATTTGGAACTGAACTATTTAACAATATCACCTAAGAATGAATAAAGTGTTTATTCTGTGGTTATTCCTCTATCCTGGTCAGAGGACAAACGGATAATTTTTTTTCCATTGGGATTGCCACATTTTAGGAAGAACCTTGTGAAATCGAAGACCATGTCATGAAAGGACCTACTGAAAGGTCTGGAAGTGTCCAATCTGGAAGGTAGAGAATTGGGCTGGAAGGGACACATGAAAGCTGTTTTCAAGTATTTGAAAGCTTGTCATATAGTGTTGTTTTGCTTAGTTCAGAGAGCAGAATGAAGAACAATGAATGGAAGGTGAGGAGAGGAAGAGTTGAGCTAAGGAAAATTAGAGCTATCTCAAAGTAGAATAGATTTCCTTGGGAAGTAATAGGTTCCCTTCATTGGGAAATATCTCTAGAGCTAGATGGACACTTAGAGGGGATTACTTTTCTGGAACAGATTGGACTCCATTGCCACTGAATTCCCTTCTACCTGTGAAGTTCTGTAATTCCAATTTTTTTTTCATTTTTGTCTTTCTATTTTTGAAATTTTTTGGTAGGTTTATTTCCCCACCTCCTAGGCTTATCCCCTAATAACTATTTGGGAACCAATGGTAAAATGGTCACTTGGGGAACATTTATTGTCTAAAATTCCAATGTCCTCATTGTATCACACTTTTTTGCTACTAGTTGCCTAACCTTTTTGAATCAGAATAACTAAAATTTATATAGTTTATTATGTGCTAAGCCCTGTGTAGTTGTTTATCCTCTCATCTTGAAGAGGACGAATGATATCACAAGAGTACTGTCTTGACTTGCTTATGAATTGGATTTGAGAGGTAGATTTGCACAAAATCATCAGCCTCTATATCTGAAAACAACCCTGAGAATTAGAGGCTAGTTTTATGTGCATTGTACAGATGAAAAAACTGAAGTGAACAGGGATTAAGAGACTTAAGTGACAGGGTCACAGTGCTAGTGACTGTCTGAAGTCATATTTGAATTCAGGACTTCTTTAACTCCGGCTCTGATGCTCTATTTCACATGGGCACCTAGCTGCCCTGAAAGAAGAGACTATGGTAATATTGTGATTGATACCTCTTATACCTTAGTTTCATTGACCTGCTTAGAAAGGAATCTATGAAGTAAGGGGGGAAAAAAAACTTGCTAACAATTAGTACTCTCCTAAAATTGAATGGACTGCTTCAGGAAGCACTGGGTTTCCCTTTATTGAAGGAATTCTTAGATTTAGAAGCAAAAGAGACTTGAAAAGCTAATAACATCCTCTCCCTAAACCTTCCTCTTCAACTTGTTTTTACAAATGAGGAGACCAATACTCAGAGATTTTAATTGACTAGCTTAACATCATCTAGGTGGTATGTTATACAAGAAGTATTTGAATTCAGGTCTTCTAACACGAAAGCTGTTCTGTATCACATTGCCATTAATATGGTGTCTCTTCCTTTCAGGCTGGTGTAAAATAAGTTTTTTTTCCTCTTCCAGGAGATTCCTTAACAATTATTCAATAAAGGTTTTCTTTCCTTTTCTTTTTTCCCCCCTAGCTTTGGGGTGTTACTCCCTATGCCTGTCTATTTCTCAGGGCTAGGCTACACTCAATCAACTGCCATTATGGAGGCTGCTTTCCCAACAAACTGCTAAGGCTCTGTTTCCCAATTTCTCAATTCCCAAACCCCTTCTATCACTCTCAGGTGCACATAAGTGGGTGGAGAGAGAAACAGAGAGGAAAAAGCTCAAGCCCAGGGGACAGAGTTCTTATCTTTCCTCTGTGGAGCCAAATTCCTCAACTTATACTTCACAAAACAAAACAAAGGCTGTTTTCTGGAAGCTCCTTTTTCTCCTCTCCTACTCATCTCACTTTGTCTCTTTGACATTACCTCCCACCATCTCTACTTTCACTCTAGTTTTTGATGAAAGGGGACCCTCTTCCTTGGGCCCTTTCTATGCATCCCATCTTCTCCCTGTTATCATCTTTCTCTTTTTATCTACTTATTGAGCAGGTTTATTTTCTGTTGCCTACAAACACGCCCCGTTTCTCCTATCCTTACAAAATAAAATCCTTTTTTTTAATGCTACTGTACCTGCTAAGTATGTTTTATATTTGCTCTTCTCAGCTCAGCTACTGGAAAAAAAAAAAAAAACTGCCTTGACTTGGTTCCTATGCTTTTTCTATCCTCTCTTTTCCAAACTCTCATCAGTATGGTTTCCAGACTCATTATTCAATTGAAACTGACCTTCCAAAGTTACTAAAGGTTCCCTAATGGACAAATGCAACAATCTAGACCCTCTTCTTTGTGTCCTCATTCTTCTTGACTTCATAATATTTGATGATATTGATCACCTTCTGGATATTTTCTCTTGCCTCCTATGATACTTCTTTCTCTTAGTTCTAGTCTTCAATAGTCAGTATTTATACAGTACTTACTTCTGTAGTAAGCACTGGGGATGCAAATATGAAAAAAAGAAAAAAACAGTGCTTGCTCTCAGTGAGCTACAATTTAATGGAAAAAGACAAAATGTAGAGAGTTGAACAATGTGAGGCAGGAGAAGGGGAAAATACCTTCTTAAGTCAGTCAGAGAAGTCTCAAAATAATATAGTCAGGTGAGAAAAATTCCTATTGTATGACTGTTCTGAGCACAGGGACTTAATGCCTACTGTGTGAATAAAAAACCAGTAAATTCAGAGTCAGAAAACATATTACTATATGATTGTGAACTAATAACTTTCTTCTCTGAAACTGTTTTCCCCTGTAACATACAACAATGGTACTTGAACTGTCTAACTCAGAAAGCTATTTTGAGGAAAGTACTTTGTGAACTTTAAAGTGCTATATAAATGGGAATTGTTAGTATTATGTCAAATCCATCTGCATATGGTAAAATGAATTATTGATGGCCATGCTGTAGCCTTCCCATAGAGCACCAATCTCCTCAATTGTATTGCTTTACTCAGAGGCAAGTCTGAAAGTATGCTACATGCATGCACACATAATCACACATGCACACGTGCACATGTATACATATACATTCCTGTATCTCCCAGAGATCTCTGATACCTATGGGCTAGTTGGAACCAATACTAAAAAGAGTATTCATCTAATTTTCCTTTTGAGTTTCTCCATGCCAAGAGGATTAGACCTGTTGGGATAAATTTGGGGTCAGTCTATAAGAAAGCTTTTCAGCACATCATCCTCCCTTACCTTCCCCCTCCCCCAGCAGTAACCCCTCCTGTTGACTGGGCTAGCATCAGCTTGAGTCTGCTCAGCCAAAGGCACAAACACTCAAGGCTTAAATTGGATTTGCGTGTTGCTTCGTGCTCTATAGAGCCCCCCTCTTTTTTTTTTGATTTATCATTTTAATCAGCCTGCAGTCAATCATTCTCTCTCTGTCTCACTCACCATAAACACAGCCCTTTGCCAAAGAAATTATGACTGTATTAAATGATTTTATTACAGTAAACTGCAGATTGTACAGTGTAAACACAGGTGTTGCATAAGCCCAGCTCACTCTCAGCTCTGTCCAGACTGGCATGGGTGATGCTGGCAGAGTAGAGCATTGGAGAACATAACTACCTTTCTCTTTATCTTTTTTTCTCTCCTTGGGGCTCTGGGGACTCACCAAGGCTCTCCTCTGGACTGGTCAGAGCAGTTTCTTGGGAGCCTTAAGTAATGCCAATAATCTTGAGAAATGAATTTGTGAGGAAGCCTGACCATGTTGGAAAGAGCATTGTCTTCCACGTCAGAAGACCTGGATTGGAAACCTCAACTCTACCATTTTTATTAGCTGGGTGATCTCCAGCAGCTCACTTACTCTTGGAAAGTTCAGTTTACTTATCTATAAAATGGGCATAATTATACTTGTACCATTCACCCCACTTTCTTGTTGTGGGCACTAAATGAGATAATGAATATAAAGCATTTTTGTAAGCTATAAAATTATGTATAAAGCTTAGAGGATGCCTCTCTCTCTCACCCTGCTATTCCCATCTTCTACTTCTAGACTTCATTGAGTATGGAGAGATTTTATTCCTCCTAAAATTTGTTACCTCTGTATTATTCCCTACCCTCAACAAATTCCAGTGGCTCCTTATTACCTCTAGGATCAAATAAACTTCTCTGGTATTTAAAGTGTTTCACAACTTGCCCCGAATTATACTTCTAGTCTTTGTAGACATTACTCCTTCCATGTATTCTATAATCCAACTATACTATACAGCTTACCGTATAGCTCACACCGAATACTTCATTTCCTGTTTATTTATATTGCCTTTGCACACTGTACCTTCATATTGGCTGTATCCCAATACTGTTATTCTCTCCTTTCTCATTTTTTCCTTTTAGAGTCATGTATTTTCTTTAAGATTCAGCTTAACCATTTTACCACCTTCTCCTTTCCCAGTCTGTCCAATTGTGTCTTTAGGACAGAGTATAATCTCTTCTTATACTCTATGTGTTCCTTGTATATCTCAGTTTATGGACATGTTGTTTCCACCATTCATTAGAATGTAAGTTCTTTGAAAGCAGGGACAATTTATGCAGTGTGTGTGTGTGTGTGTGTGTGTGTGTGTGTGTGTGTGTGTAATAGGGAGACTGGTTATTGAAGGTTCAGTTAGTTCTAAGACATGCTTGGATTTGCCTTTGCTGGTAAGTTATATAGTAAATGGGACCTTGCCTGGAAATGAGTTTGCATATAAAAGGTATATTCTGCCAAACTCTGAATCTTTTGCTTCCTAGTAGTGAATTACGAAAGGACAACTAGAAGATTTTGAGTGGGGGAAGAAGAGTGGCTTCCCTGTATCCTGTCAAAGATAGAGGAAGCATATGTAGGTAAATATGGAAATATAGTCATTTAAGGACAATGGTGGCTTCAGTGGTTGTAGCCCTGCTTTAATGCAGGAAATACTGGCTATGAATTCTGAGAAGATACTGATTCTCAGACCCTATCTGAGAGCATCACCTAAGGGGAACCTTATGATGACTCCTCAGAAAAAGACAAGAGAACTTCCAGGTTCAGAAGTCATCCCAAGGATTCTTTACATATACCTTATTACCATTGTGTTTTAAGTTTGACCTCACTTTCCCCAGGGATTTTGTTGATACAAAAAGAGAATATATGATTATTTTGTAGGAAGGGACAGGGTTGTTTTTAAACTATTCTTCTTTTTATCTTCTATATAAATCCCTTTTCTAAATCCCTTACTAATGAAACAAGGGCTGCCTCCTTTTTTCACATTGGAATTTAACTGATTCGGATCAATTATGGTGAACACAATGGTAGATGTTTGCAAATGACAGTACTAGAAACTAGAAACCCCAACCCCTCAAGGTTACCTTTATAACTCTGAAGAAAGTAATAGTTACTTATAGTTACTACCTTCAAGGGTGATGGCTTGCCAGTTTGAGTGTGGATTGGGCAAAGAGGATCACAAAATTGGCATCCCCAATTGCTTAGTACAGTGCCTTGCACAAAGCTAATGCTTGATGTAAATTCTTCTGATAGTTTGATGGATCCGTTTTCAAAAGCCATGTTTGGGAGGAAAAGCTTTGGCAGATCCTGCCAAGCTAGAAATTCTTTGAGTATGGGTCCAGTGACACACTACATTTGTCTAATATCTGAGGACCTATCTGGCTGTTTGAGAAAAACTTACCGTTATAAGTTGGTCACTCAGGTGATGACTTTTTTTGGCCACAGAGCTCATGAAATGTCTACTAAGGTTGTCATCTGTGTTAGCAGAAGGGACGTTCACACCAACAAAAAAAAATCACCCTAACTTTAAGAATCCCCTCATTCTCCTCTGCTATAAGTTGGTACTTGCCAACTAGAGCAAGAAGTTGATTTAGAGGCATAAGGAAATACTATTTTCTGATTCTAAAACAAATATCTGACATATATGCATTTTTCCTTACAAGAGATACTATTGCTAAGGCAATGCTGATAAAACATGAGCTATCTCCCCGTCCCCTTCTCTTCATTTCTATGTCATCTCCTCAGGTTTAAAGTTGAGTACTGTGATATCTCTCCTCTTCTCTCTCCTTCTTTATCAGAGCCATCTTTAATGTCCATTTTAATTATATTTGTCATGAATTAAAAATTGGGGATCAAATGGATGTGTATGATTTGGACCAACCACACTTTTTGGGGGTGGCCATGATCAGTACTTTTATAAAATCATAGTTGAAAGAGAGCTCAGAGATTATTTCATCCAAATTACATCCCAATAGGAACTCCCTTTACCACTTTTTTGGCAATACTTCTTGATGACCAATAATGACATAGTCCATTCCCCTCCCTAAGCTTACCTATCCCATTTTGGTCCAATTTTAATTATTAGAATTTCTTCCTTAGGTAAAGTCTAAAGTATAAATCTACTCTTTTGCAGCTTCCACTCATAATGTCTAGTTTTATCTTCTCCCTAGAGCCTGAATTTTGGATCAGGATCCTAGGATCTTAGCCCTGGATCCTAAATCTTAGGTTAGGAGAATAGCAGTAGTTCCTAGACCACTAGTATTATTTTCAGCCTAGACTTTGTAGCCCTTGAGAATGAATAACTCCACCAACAGCAACTGCTTACCAACTGCCACAAATGGACAGGTTGGAAGTAAGTCTAACTCTAGCAATCTCATATTTCAGGTTTGATGTTGAGACAAAAAGGATTCTGAAGTCATTCAACAGTTAATAAAAAGAGGTTTACTTTGCCCTGACACAGCAAAGATATGTAAAGAGACTACACTGGCACATAAATTGTCTGTACACAGCCCTCCCTAGTCTCCATTTAAAAATGTGTCTAGTAATTAGGGCAAAATATGGTGAAGGACATGGTGATTTGCATGGTCTTCAAGACATTTGTTAAGTTTGAGAGGCTCAGACTACATGTGACTGGGACTTTTTATGTCTTTAGATGGTCAGGAAGCTGTGTCAGGGAAGTTGGGACTAAGAATGGGTGAATGGCAAAGGAATTGGTATGGGCAGATGGAAAAGGAAGCTGCTCTACAGGTTTATCTTTTTTTTTTTTTTTTTTTTTTTTTTTTTTTTTTTTTAATAAAGCCTCCTTCTGTTTTGGGTGGAAAGAAAATGTTGCATTAGGGAAATGCTGGTCTTATCACACAACAGAGAAGCCCCAAAGCCCTGGGATCTAGCAGACCTGCCAGATCACCAGTCCTTCTTCCAGCAAAGCCCCTGCAACCATCATCCAGGGAAATAAACCCCATGGAGATGTAGCCTGGAAATTGCTTCTTCAGGTTCTGCAGTCAAGGCCACTGAAGATCCAGAAGAGGAAATTCTCTCCACCAGGATCCTTGACATTGTAAATAGTTCAACATCAGAACTGAATTTGATTTTTGCCAGTAGAAATGACATTAAAGAAGAGGCATTATTATCTGCTTCCCCACTGCATCCTAAGGACTATGGGAATTGTCCCCTATCTTAAATGTGAGCTCCTCAAAGACAGGGATTCTCTTTCGTATTTATATCTTAATTACTTAACATAGTGCTTTGTGTATAAGCAAGTGCTTAATAAATATACATTTTATTCCTTCATTCTGGACACATTCCAGTTTGTCAAAATCTTTTTCTAATACATAGTGCCTAGACCTAGATACAATATTTCTAATGTGATTTGACACATTTCTTCTTCTCCTTTGCTATAGACAATATGTCTGTTTTAATGTAGCTTAAAATGCATTTTTGGAGGGCTTCTATGTAATAGTATATAATGGTTGCAGTCTATTAGGATCCCCAGATTCTTCTCAGAAGTACTGTTGCTTTAGTGTGTCTGTACTTTGGTATGTGTACTTGAAATATAGGGCCTTTTATTGATTATCCTCCTTATCATCACTGCCCTTCTCCAATTACTTTCTATTTACTTTGTACACATTTTATAATTACTTATCTGAGCTTGTGCTTCCCTTCCACTCCTCCCCTCCCCCCCTTCATCCTGAATCTGGACTCCCTTCATCTGGCCCTTGAGAAAATGGAAGTAATTTGAAGATAGGGATGATTTTTTTTTTTTTTTTTTTTTTTTTTTTACTTCCCTATTCTCTAGTGCAGTGCCTGGACCATAGTAGGTTCTTAATAAATGTTGGGTGGTTGATTGATTATCTGTGTGATCTCGAGCAAATCATTTTGTATTTCTGGGATTTGTTTTTACCACCTGCCAAATAAAGAACAGATTTCTAGGCTACCTCTAATGTCCCTTTAAGAACTAGATCTTGTGATTTTTCAGGAGGAGAACGATGTGGACATTAGAAAAATAGAGTTTAAAAATGAAATAAACCCTCAACCTCATGTCACTCCTCATCTCTCCAGCCCCTTCCCCACAATCTCCTAAACTGAGATTTCTTACCCTTAGAGTGATCAAATTCAGGGGTTTCTTTGTTTTTAATGTTTGCATGGGGTAATGGGGGGGAGCGTCCTCCCTTTTCACTTTGTTTCTAGGTTTTGGCACCTCTGGGCCCCTGTAGTGAATGTAGATTCAATATTTCCTGACTTGGAGCTCCAGAGATGACATTTGCTTCCATTCCCCTTCTTTCCCCTCCCTTCCAAACCCCTTTTGGGTACATTTCAGTTGAAAACAGGAGCTCCTTTGGCTTTTTTCTGTCTTTGCTACATCAGAGAGGCAGGGACACAGATCCATCTGCCGGAGGTTGGAGCATAAATAGTCCCCTTTAAAAATAAATCTCCCCTTTTAACTCTGCAGATAAAAATATCTGAATAAAGGACAATTCTTAATCTCTACCTTCTCCCCAGTTTGACTCAAACATTTCTGAGCAGAGGTTTTTCCCCCCTCTCTTTTTGCTTTTACAGGTTTCATTTTGGCTTTGATTCTAGCGAGTTTACTGACAGATTACTTCATTTTAACTATATGGCTTTTCTGTCTAGTGGGAGGCATATTTCTAAGTATCATATTTATCAAAGGAGTTCTGGAAAACAAGGGCCAGAATTACTCTTTTGATGGTTCCCCCTCTAACTACAACCACAATAAATTTTGTGAGAAAGAACGCTCAACTGGGGACCTTTTATGTTAAAGCCGAGAACCAGGGTTCAGACATTGTCACTTTCAAACCTCCACCAGTTGGGCTGTTTTTTTTCCCCTCCCCTCCCTTCTCCGGGACAGAAATCTCACATCTGGTCTCACTTGCAAGGCTGGTCCTCAGTTCCCAGGGGCTCCATATTTTTCCCCCTATAACTTTAAATCAGAGGAGCATTTCAGTAAATCACAGGGAACACTTATTTATTGGACATAGTTTTGGGTCTCTTAAAGCATGGAAAATAAATTTAATGGAGCGTTCGGAGCATTTCTCCAATCTTTTGAGGGATTACTTGGGGAATTTGTCAACTGCGCCAAGCCCAGCAGCTTGATCCAGAGAGATGGGAAGGAAATGATGGGAGAATCTTCTCAAAGGGCCCAGGTGGACCCTAAATCACACCAGGAAAGATTAATGTCAGAGGAGTGCTTGCCAGAAAAGTTGATTGGCAGCCTTGCCGTTTATTTAATAAGCTATCATTTTAGCCAGAGGGTGACTTTAATTTGAATTACATTCTCTTGTTTTTGTCATCCACCCTTGCCAAGTAATTTATGGAAGGCTAGAGTGTGCTTCTTAACCTCAAAACAATGAGAGGATGTTGGGTGAAAGGCAGTTTGGGGAGTAAGGATACAAGGTGAAAGAAAAAAAGCAAAGCAATAAATTGGAAGGGGGGAAGTCTGGGGGGCTTGAGAAAGCCTTGATGTAGCAGCTCTTTTGACCTACTGTGAGCTGCAGAACAGTTTCTCCCACTCAGGAAAGTAGAAGTGGCAGAAAAGTATGCTTCATAGCATTCATTCATTCATTCATTCATTCATTCCTTTATTCTCTTAAAGTCTGGTGTTGGCTAAGATGTACAACTATGTGCCTGAGGTGGTGGGGATGTACAGTTGCTGGGTAGTGCCTGTATTTCTTTAAGCAGCTTCTTAATATATTCTCATGGATGGTGTTAAACTTTTGATAGTGAAACAAGTCCTTGTTTGGAGAAGTAGGAGAAGTATATTTGAGAGGGTAAAGAATGGATAGCAGAAGTCAGTTGGGGGAGGGAAGGGGAAAGGAGAGAGACAGAGAGATAGAGACAGAGTGATAAGCTCCAGAACATATCAGGGAGTGTCCAGGCTCACAAAGCCCTAGTTCTGATAGTTTATGCAGAAAGGCTGGGTGTGAGTGTAAGTGACTGTATGGGATAGGGGTTGGGCCACCTTCTGGCATTCCTATTCACTGATCAGTATTGGGGAGCCATGATGAAAAAGCCAAGGCTGACTCTATATCTGAATGGCAAATTTCTGAGCTACACATTGTCTCCAAAAGAGGAAGTGTGTCTGGGAGATGTTAGGGGATCTATGGCACTCTAGATCAGAGCTTTGTGATTATGTGAGACCCCTTCTTTTCTTTCCTTTCCTCCCTCCCTTTCCTTCCCTTCCCTCCCTCCCTCCTTGCCTTTCTCCCTCCCTCCCTCCTTCCTCCCTCCTTCCTTCCTTCCTTCCTTCCTTCCTTCCTTCCTTCCTTCCTTCCTTCCTTCCTTCCTTCCTTCCTTCCTTCCTTCCTTCCTTCCTTCCTTCCTTCCTTCCTTTTTTCCTTTTTTCCTTCCTTCCTTTTTTCCTTCCTTCCTTCCTTCCTGCCTGCCTTCCTTCTTTTCTTTCCTTCCTTCCTTCCTTCCTTCTTTCTTTTCTCCTTCCTTCTCCTTTTCTTTCCCTCCCTCTGTCCTGTCTTCTCTTCCCTCAAATCATAGAGATAAAAATCCATAGTTCCTGCTTTGAGAAAATAGCAACTGGAAAGATTTAAATATTAGGTATAAGGTGCCTAGCTGTCTCTCTCCACTTTCAGAAGAGTACATTTAAGTTAGAGAATATAGTAGGGAATAGGGTCCATTTTGATGCCATATAACCAATCAAGATAACATCATTGGGGGTAATAGAGTTAGGCAATGGACCAATGTTTATGATGCTTTCTCAAGGTGGCAAATGGAAACAGAATTCCTTTGGGAAATTTAGGGTTTGGCTGTTGGAAACCAGTAGACTTGGTTATGAAAATAGTAGGAGGCTATGGGTAGAGTGGAAATGGCTTTTGTGGAGCCCAATAGCTTCCATTTTAATCTGAGCTCAGAGAAACCAGTTGCACTTTCCATAGGGGACTGAAGTTAGGGGCTAATGAAAGGGACCTGAGATGTCATATAGTTTAGTCCTTTTATTAGATATAGAACCAGAGGCCCAGAGAGGTTTCCCAAAGTCACACCATTAGTTAATCAGTAGCAGATCCAGGATTCACATCCAGGTGTCCCAAGTCCAAATTCAGTGTTCTTTCCATAAAGCTATACTTCTCAATAGTGGACCATTTTTTCTTTAGGCGAGGCAGACAGATGCCAAACTGTCCCTCTCACCCTCTGAAGAACACACACACCTCCCTTTAAAGTTAAATTGCTTGACAGGGAACAAAGGGCAGTTCATGAGAGGAGAAACCCTTTGTTTTTAGAAGCTGAATAACAAGGTCATTATTATTGTCGGTATTAGGATTAACAGTAATAACAATAACCACACCCTTTCTCTGAAGAGTTGGCAGTTCTTTCAGCTTTAATTTATCCCCATACCACATTCTATTAAGAACAGAGGGGGCAGGGATCATCGTTGTTTAAAACAGGGATTGAAGGTAGGAAGGGCCTGCAGGATGGGAGACAATTTATCCAAAGTTATATTGTTAAGGCTGTAGCAAGTCTAGGGATGTTCTACAATATCAACTTGCTTTCAATCCCCAAAGATAGACAAAATTCAGACCCAAGTGCCAATCCCCTGGGAGCTTCAGGGAAGACTCAGATATTGTTTAAAATTTACCCATTTTTTTCCCAACTTCATCTGAGCCAGATCAGGAACTTCCCTAAATTAAGACTGGGCTAGAGGTGGTTTCCCTTGCTCTTTGCCCATTTCCAGCCCAAGCTTAGCAATCCTTTGGTTTAAATAGAAAGAGCAGCCAGAATAGATTCCTGGGAGGCTAGTGGGGAGGATGAACATCAAGAGGCAGTAATAGTTTAGAGAAGTTTGGATGCAGCCACTAAGTGACCAGGACTCTGCCTCTGAGCCAGTTGACTCAGTTGCCAGACCCTGGCAGGTTTGACTTTGTTACCTATTCCCAATCTTCCACAGAATAAATTCACAGGATATTGCCTGTGGATGTGGTAAGAAGGAAACACCTCTTGTAAGGGGTAAATTGAAGAGCTCTTTGCCAAGTGAGATAGAGATGAGGATCATGTTTATTACAAGGCAAATCTGAGAAGAGGAAGGGGTGGGTGGTAGACTTTGTGTGACTCTAGGGAGAAATGTGTATTTTTGCAGGGAATGCATAGGACTGTCTATAATCTGGCTTTGTTCTATGGATTTAACCTTATTTCCATTGCTCTCCAACTAGAGGATCTTTTCCTTCTAGCTAAGCCTGCTTTTTCACTACCCCAATAATATTAATATTCATCCTCACTGCCTATTCTTTGTTCACCTCAGGACCTCACTGCCTAAATATTTACTGAGTCACTAACTAACCAAATTCTATTTATGCTCCAAGGCCCAGCTCTGGCCCTACTTCCTCCAGGAATCCTCTTTTCGTTGACCATTCTGGCCTTCATCGATTTCCTGGCTGCTGAGCTCCTGGAGTATTTATTGTCTGTTTTGTACAATTATAATTTTTGTACAATTACATGCAGTTTTGTAAGTCAGTTGTTTCATGACTATTAGCTCTACCCTCCCAATTAAATAATAAGTTCCCTGAGGGACAACAACCCTTTTATTGTACAGTCTGATACTCTTCCTTTGCTAAAACTCAGCAAACACATACATACTGCAATGGTCACAAAAATGATAGGGGTAAAGCATTTTCAATAAATTGATTGATTTTTTATTTTTCTTTATTGAAAAGAACACTAACTGTCCATGGCAGCAATAGCTTGGCAACTCTGGAAATGCAACCCTGGGGGCCTGACCTTAAAGGAATTTGTTCAGATTTCTTTATGTAGGACATCTTGTCCCTGGGCTTCAATAGATGTCTCACTCCCAAATCAACATGGTCCCAGGGAATCTGGTCTGGGTAGTTTATTGAATGACAGGTTATTTACTTGCTAGAGGATAGATCCTATTGGAGAAAGATTAGAATGATAGAATTTCAAGAGTTGAAAAGGGACCTTAGAAGTTATCTAGTTCAACCCAGCCCTCACAAATTGGCCAACCAACCTCGACTTGAAGATTTTTAGTGATGATCTGTGTACTACTTCCTGAGGTAGCCCAATTTTGGGGATCATTTATTAAACTGACATTTGTCTCTCTTCAATATTCAATGGTCACTGGTGGGTCCTAGTTTTTAGGCAGAACAACTGAGTAGTTTCCTGCATAGGACAACCTACTTACAGAGATTTGTCAAGGTCCTTCCTGCAATGTGGTGCCTGAAACTGAGCACAAAATATTCTAAGTATAGGGCCAAAGACAGAGAGAATTAATTTCCTTCAATCTGTATACTTTGCCTCTATTGAAACCTGAAAGCTAATTAGCTTTTTTGGCTGTTTTGTTATACCATTGATCTACATTCAGTTTTTAGTCCACTTAAACCTCTAGATTTTTTTTCCATCTGAACTATCTAGCTACCTCCTTCCCCTTCCCCCATTCTCTATTTGTTTTTATGAATCTGAATTTAGGATGTCACATTTATCTAATAAAACTTAATTTTGCTACATTCAATACAAGATCTTTTGTAGATTTAGATTCTGTCATTTTGACTATTAACTATCTCCTTAACCCTTCTCCCACCCCTTTCCTCATCCCAGCTCTGTACTCATACTTCAAAATCTAAGCAGGAGGTGAACAAAAGTTAGAAATGAGCTTATAATGTTCAGTCATTTCCGTTGTGACCATTATATGACAGAAATATAATTAAATGGTTCTTCAAACAGTGAAAGAAACTTTGCAGTGGGCCCTATAGCTTTCATGTGGACAAAGAAGCATATCTAATCTTTAGATACTATTCCTCACAGAAAACCCCTTGGTGCCTACAAAATAAAAACCAAAAACATCTCATAGGGAAAAGGCAGCTCCCCTCCAAGGAAGCTCCTGAACATGTCGAGAGAAGAGATTGAGGGGGAAATAAACAACTTTCCACCCAAAAAACCAGTGTGTGTCTCTCCTTCCTGTCCTAGTCACTTTCCTCCGCCTCTCTCACTCCCCAACCTCCACTTCCCACCCTTCTCTTTCCTGGGAACGATATTCTCCAGCCTGGGAACAAGGGAGAATTAAGGATGAGAGCGTTGATTGAACAGACCCTACTTTGAGTATTGTGTAGTCTCTAAGTACATAGTAGACTTTTAATAAATACTTATGGATTTTAATTAAACAGTGAGTTGAGAATGAATGAAGCATCTTTTTATCCACTTTCCAGGTTCTATTAACTCTGATAATTAGGAGTTTCTCATTATTGCCTAGGTGCCTAGTCTTCCCAATGCCATTCTTGCTTCCTAGGTGGTGGATGCTCGGCTTTGCCATATAAACCTCCGTTCATCTTTTTCACTTATTAGTGTCCCTAGTTACCTGGACAGCACTCAGGTAAATCCTGTCTCTCCTCACCAGGCGTGCCATGGATGGAGGCATGGGAACGCACATGACCTATCTCTATACGTTGTCATCCATTCTCCGTCCCCCCCTTCGACCTGAGCTGACTTTCTACCGCTCCCCACCATTTGTCTTGATCCTGTCTGTTTTCCCCATGAGTCAAAGGTTAGAAGGGCCCAACTGGCAGCAGGGCTCCAGCTCACTCAGAATGAGAACATGTTTGTGAGCAAACAAAGGGCTCCAAGCTCACAATCATCCCCTCCCCCCCACTTTCCAAGAGGATGATTGAGTTTTTCCCCTGTTCTGCTTGATATTTCTGCCAAAGAAAGAAAAATCCTCGTTGAAGTCTAGCAGGAAATCCAATAAAAATTCTTCAAAAGATGGGCCTGACATTGAAAAACAGCAAAATTATAAAATAGGCCTCAGAAAAGAGAGGGGAGAGTTATTATATCTGGCACCGAGCAAAAGCCCTAAGCCCCCGTCCAAATGAGCCATCACAGACTGAAAGTGTTTAGCTTCCCGTTGATTAAATATGGAGAAGGACCCAGGGCCTGCCAAGCCTCGGGGATCCAAAGTTTGTTTTCAGTCAGAATGTGTTTTCAGTCAATGGAAAAAATGGTCGGCCTGAACTAGGCTATGTAACCGAGAAGCCCCAGGTTTGGAGTGAGTAATGACTGGGATGCAGAAAAGCATGAGGGTTGTTAATCATTCCGCCCAGGCCCCTGTAATTTAACTCAGCAACTCTTTCGACTTAGAAAGCTCCCCCACCCCACCCCCACTTTTCTTTCTTTCTTTCTTTCTTTCTTTCTTTCTTTCTTTCTTTCTTTCTTTCTTTCTTTCTTTCTCTTTCTTTCTTTCTTTCTTTCTTTCTTTCTTTCTTTCTTTCTTTCTTTCTTTCTTTCTTTCTCTCTCTCTCTCTTCTTTCTTTTCTTTTTTTCTTTCTCTCTCTCTTTCTCTTTCTTTCTTTCTTTCTCTCTCTCTTTCTTTTTTTCTTCCTTCTCTCTTTCTTTCTTTCTCTTTCTTCTATCCTTCCTTCCCTCCTTTCTTCCTTCTTTACCTCCTTTTCTTCCTGCTTGCCCTTTTTGCTTTCTTTTCTTTTTGATAGAGAGGAGGAAGGATGATTATTTCTGATATTATTTTTATGTTTTTATTTCTTTTATTAAAAAGCTTTGCCTTCAAATATTCCTCTGCTATCATTTGCATATAGGCATATAAGAGAACAGAACAGGAGAAGCATGGGGATTTGGTGGCTTTTTTCCAGAAGTCTTTTATCCCCTGGGCTTTCTGGAATGAAGACACACAAAATTCTCTCTCTTTCTTCTCCACCATTCTACATCTTGGGCATCAGAGCTTTGGGGAGTTATTTATAGCCACTGCTAAAGCAAGAGTATGTATCTTCCTCTAACCATACAACCTCTTGCACAGAATCTGTCATAAAGTAAGTGCTTACTAAATGTTTGATGATTAGTTGACTCCCTTTCTTTCCCCATTTACCTTGTCTTGATTTCTTTCCCCAGATCCCTGAAGCCTTCTGATGTGGGGAGCCATAGTTTTTATTTTAAGTTTTCTATATACTCATCAGAAATAGAGTCTCAAAGAGATCTGCAACTCTCTAATTTGTGAGTGACAAAATCCAATAGATTTAGAGGTTGCCATTTTGAGAAAAAAAGTCATACCTCCTTTTCTGTCATGTACACATATCTGGATGCATTGTATTCTGCTTGCTTTATCTTTCCAGAGTCCCTTTTCTCAGTTCAGAGTTTTCATACTGCAATATATGTCTCCAGGGATCAGGGACTGGTGCATTTTTTAAAAATTCCCTTTTATATAACCGCATACAAAGGTAAGCAGAACTGTTCCATATGAACTCATGGTTTTGTGGACTGAGACTTCACACAGTGCAATAACCTATTCTTAAGATTCATATTTCCCTAAAATCAATTGAAAATTGTAGAAGATACACCCAAGTAAGAAGTTTTCTAAGCCACAATTTTATTTCAGTATGGTAGACTGAGCCACAAATCAAACTCAAGATAGACACCAAGATATAAAATGATTGTGTAGAAGCAGAAAATAATCATGACAAATGGGACAAAATCAAACCATGAAATGGGGAATTTTCAGAGCCTAAGATAAAATGCAGGTCACTTTTTTTTTTTTTTTTTTTTTTTAAGATTAGCAAATCCTTGGCAACTTGCAGAAAATGAGCCCAATTAGCAAATATCAAGAATGGTCTGTAACATTGAGATGTGAAAAAGGATTGTTGCTCTGTGGGGCTGGGGCTGTTCTAATATATTCAGCTTAGAGAATTTCTGGGCAGGAAGAATGCTGGTTAAACAAAGGACTGCAGTGTGTGTGTGTGTGTGTGTGTGTGTGTGTGTGTGTGTGTGTGTGTATGTGTGTGTGTGTGTGTGTGTGTGTGTGTGTGAGAGAGAGAGAGAGAGAGAGAGAGAGAGAGAGAGAGAAGAAAGCAGAAAAAAGGGTGTGAGAAGAAGAGAAAGAAAAGAAAAAGGACAATAAAGGGCAGGGAGTGAGAGAGATTCTGTGTGCCTTGGAATAATGTACAATTTGAGAAGGTGGGAGGAAAAGTTCAAGGAAGTTCCTTCTTTCCTATTTTTCTTTTTCTCCCTCCTCTTTTCCTTTCACTCTTTTCCTTCTCTTCTTCTTTTTCCCTCATCTTATTCTTTTTTGTTCTCTCTTTCACATACATATAACTCATAAACACATACAGGAGAAAAAGAGAGGTTATAAAGTCAATGTTAGTCTTCACATCCATTACATTGAGTATTAGGGTCCTTAAAAATAGGACTGTAGATTTCCAGCTAGAAGGAATCTCAGAAGCCATCTAGTCCAAACCCACTCCCCATTTTACAGATAAGGAAACTGAGTCTTAGGGAGATGTGAGGTCACTTCCCTAGGGTACTTGGGTGATATTGCTTATTTGCAGCTTTGTGTGGTGCACTTAATTTTTTTCTTTCTTTTGCTGAAAACTGAGGGGGGCAGGGAGTATGTTGGATGGCCTAGGCAACTTTTCCATGAACATGCTAGGGGATCAGAGGCCTTGCATGAATACAGAGCTGGTTACACATCAAGGGTTTCTTTTAGAAGTTGAATAAAACCATCAGTAAATCTCAGGCTGGAGTGTCTGCATTTCAAATACCACCAGAGGCAGGCTGGACTCCTCGTGAGCATCAGCTGGTTCCCAGGTTAGGAAGGGTCAGTGGTAGGTCACAGTCATCATCAATCATCCAGAAGCATTTTATGAACCCTCTGCATGGTGGTCAGGGAGGGTCCTGAGCAAGGTGCTGTTCAGAGCCGGTTAAACAGTCATGGTCTCTTCCTTCTGAGGGCAAGATATGGAGGAGTACTTTGAGGTATGAGGAGAAACTTCAAGAATTTCCCTAATGAAATATCCAGGTGTTTTTCCTGGGTTTCATAGGCAATAAATGCCATTCTGAAAACAAATTACAACCTCCCTAATGTTCAACCACCCTGCCTTTTCATTCATTCATTCGTTCATTCATTTATTCATTTATTCATTCAGTATTTATTGAGAATCTACAAAAAACCTTACAGGCTCATTGGGAAGGAGAAAACCCATATATACAGGAAACATAAGCATATATATGAAAGTAGTAAGAATTCAATGAAGAAATCAGTGACTATAGGCTGCATTAGTCTAGAAAAGCCTTATGAAGCACTTCTACTTATTAGTAACTGGAGTAAACAACAGTAATAATAACAACGATAATGACAAAAATTCACATTTATATAGAATTATCATTTACAAAGTATGCAACATGCGTGATTCATTTGGATTATCTTAAAAATCCAGTAAGGAAAGTGGTATAATTTCCCCCATTTTATTAAAGAGGAAACTGAGTCTCAGAAGATATTTAAGCAAGGCTTGGAATTAAGGCTAAGTATGAGATTTCTGAGAGTCAAATGCCAAAGGATTTATAGGATGGGAGTTTAAGATCTATTTTTTCCCACTCTCCTCATTTTGAGGCACAGTGGATAGAGCACTGGGATTGAAATCAGGAAGTCTCTTTTTCACACTTTACTAGCTGTGTGATCCTGGGTAAGCCATTTAACTCTGGTTGCCTCAGTTTCCTCATCTGTAAAATAGCTAAAGAAGGAAGTGGCAAACTATTCCAAGAAAACCCAAATCATGTCATGAAGTTGGCTGGATAGGCTGATACCACAACAAATATACCTGAAATTGCCTTGTATACTTTGTATTTATTTCTTCATGACAATGAATCTCTCCCCATTAGAATGTAAGCTCCTAAGGGCAGGTCCAAATGAATCAGACACGCTTGATCACTAACAATTTCTCATTTCACAGATGTTTTATTTTAGATATTTATGGGCATTAAGCTACATAAGCAGGAAGGAGAAGAAATGGTATTTTAACCCAGATTCTCTGTTTGCAATGCAATGTTCTTAATATCAGCACATACTGTCTTTTCTAAGTCTGTCCTGGAGATCAGTTTGGTTGGAATGAAGAGTGATTTGGAGGTAAGTGAGATAAGATTGTATACGTGACTTGTGACCACATCATAAAGCATTTTGTCTGCCAGACTAAGGATTTTATCTTAGAGGAATTAAGGAGTCACTGGAAGCTTTTGTGAGATAACATGACATTACATGAAAAATACTGGGTTGGAAGTTTAAAGATCTGAGTACTACTCTTAAGTAGAGCAGTAAGCAGAGCACTGGTTTTGGAATCAAGAGAAACTGAGTTCAAATCCAGCCTCCAATGCTTACTAGTTGAATAAATCATTTAATTCCAATTTCCTCCCTAAAATAAAATGTAAAAAAGGCTCTACTAATCAAAGGCCTGATCACTCCCTAATTGTGCAATATTAGGCCTGTGATCTCACATTTTTGCACCTGAATTTCTCTTCTGTACAAATGAGGGGTTTGGATTAGGGGATACCTAGTATCTCTAACATACTTTTATTCCTGGATGAAAATAGTTTTTAACAAGGAAGATCACACAAATAGTAGCAAGTATATGAACCAAATAGCCTCTGAAGCCTCTTCCAATTCTGAGGTTCTGTGAATATTAATCTGACTTCTTCATACGCATGATATTTGGAACTGGGAGAAATTAGACTGGAAGGCCACTTAGGAGAGTTAATGTAGGGCATAATAAGGTCCTAGATTTAGTGATCATGGGAATGGATGGGAAGGGGGAAATTTAAGATAAACATTTCTATTGATTTCCTAAACCCTGGCCATCCCCTGCCTCCCAGGGCCATACTGCTACTCTGTGGAGCTTTGAGAGGGGTGGCAAGGTGGGTTTGGTCCCCTCATACCAGAGCTATATTTCCTGCTTGTTGAAGTCTTTAGCTTTTGTACTAGAGGCCTGGTCTAGCTGAGTTGACCTGAAATGCAAGGCAAAGTCTGTTCTTTTCCCCTTTTCCTAATATTTTCAAATATGTAAATGTTTGTTGTTTTCCCCTGCGCTGTATTTGCTAGTTCCATTTGGGACCTGTGCCTTCCAAAGAAAGTGCTGACAAGTTTGGAGTTCCAAGAATTACAGCTGTCCTCAAATTCTTAGGGTTATCGGGCAAGTCCCCTAGGTCTCTGGACCTTTCTTCCCATCTGTAAAACAAGGGGGATTGAACTAAGATGGCCTGTGAGGTCCCATTGACTCTTTAGAGATTCTTAACCTGGAGTCCATGACTTGTTTAAAAAAACATCAACCCAACATATTAAAAAAACAACAACAACCCTATATTTCAATACAATTGGTTTCCTTTTGCGTCCTAAGTATTTTATGTGTTTAAAAATATGATTCCGAGCAGGAGGCTACAGGCTTCCCTATAAGAGTTTATGACCCCAAAACAGGTGAAGAACCCTTGTGGATTTATGATCCCATGTTCAACATCTAACTTGGGGTATTGGCTTAATATCATTCAATAAATAGATCATCAATGGTTTTTCACTGTTGAGTCATTTCAGTGATGTCTAACTCTTTGTGACTCCATTTGGGGTTTTCTTGGCAAAGATACTGCAGTAGTTTACCATTCCCTTTTGCAGATCATTGTATGGATGGGGAAACTGAGGCAAGAAAGGTTGAGTGGCTTGCCCAGGGTCATACAGCAAGTAAGTATCTGAGGCTGCATTTGAACTCAGGTCTTCCTGACTCTAGGCTTGGTGCTCTATCCATAGCACTACCTCGCTGTCTCTTTAACCACTGAGTAAAATCCATACTTTTTAGTGGAAATCAAGCCGCAATCTATCATCTGCCTGCTTTTTCATTCTTGTCTCACTCTGCTCCTTGGGTCATGATCTGTGCCCCAGTCACACTGGATCACCGTGGTTCCCCATGTTTTGCTCTATGTCTTCCCTCATTTTCACTTTTAAAATTCCTGCCTGGCCATTAGTGTGCAACTAAAATATCATCTATTTTATGAAGCCTTCCATGATCCTCCCTATTGATAATCACATCTGGTTCAATTTAACAAATATTTGTCATTGTGTAAGGCATAGCTTTCGGAGCTCTAGATACAGAGATAAAAACAAATCAGATTTTGCCCTCAAGAACCTTACATTCTGCTGGGAAAATGGAACATGAACACAAGTAAGGAAATACAAAAATGTATGCAAAATAATAAACAGAAACTTAATGAGAGAATATTACAAGGTAGGGGTCAGGAAAGGCTGCTTGTAGGAGGTAGCATGTTGCTTTACACTTCCCTTGAACATTTAATCATGTATTATAGTTATATTTACATATAGTTATATAGTGTTATAACTATATTATAATTTTCTTTGTTTGAATGCTATCCCTTTACTAGACTATAAATTGCATGAAGGCAGGGATTTTGTTTTATTTTGTGTTCATTTCTTTAACTGTGCATCTTTCCCATCACCAAGCAAAAGTAAGCAAAAATCACTTGCTAAATGTTTTTTTTTTTTTTTTAATTTAAATTGAAGTAGATGTACAAAGCCACTAGCTAACAGTTGGGCATTTGTTATTCTCCAGAGCTCAAAAGCCAACTTGCCAACTAGCTCTTACAATGGATGAGAATCATGAGTGCTGGTAAATGTTTAACAATGGACTCTCCAGGGAAAAAATGTAGAGCCAGAGACATTTTAAAGTTGTAGCTCCATGATTAACATTTCTCCATCCTTTTCTTAGACTAGACAAACAACAAAACAATAAATCAAGTCCAGATTTGTAGTGTTTGTCGAATGTTTATTGATTGATTGATTGATTTCTGAGGTGTAAATGCTCACACTGAGAATTTAACAGTTCTTGGAGTGGGTAGGAAGAACCTCGCAGGAACCAGCTCCAGTCTATCATTGACAGAAGAGACCACCCACTCCCCCCACCCCCACCCGTGGCTCTGATGGTAATTTGCTGTAGGATCTCCGGAAAGTCCCTGATTTTCCTTGGCTGCCTCCAGGGAGCATGCTTGGTATAGTGATGAGAGAAGGGTAGGATCCCGGGTCTGGGGTTTAGCTCTGGCTCTGCTTCTAGGGGATAACTGGGTGATGTTGGGTATGGGTCTCTGCCCTCCCCTCAATGAAATGAGAAAAGTTGGCCCAAATCAGGAGCTCAAAGTCAATCAAGCAGTGATTAGAGCTGAAAAATGACTTACTAAGGCCTTAAATCTGTACCCCTGAGGACTGGTCCCCAGTTTTTATTTTATGTCTAAGTGCTTTTGGCCTGCTGAATCAGGGCTTTACTAGGCAGAAAGAGTGAGCAGGTTTAAAAACAAAGCTTATTTTCAAGCCCAGAGTTCTAGGACAGGGTTTGAAAGATCCGATGATGGGAGAGATAAATGGGGCCCTGACACTTAGCTGAACCTGACTCTATTGATACCTTCCCTTCTTCCCTGATTCCCTCTGTCCCCCGCCCCCAGTTCCTCCTCTCTCTCAGTGTTAGCTCTCCATGTCAAAGGAGCCTGGTAAAAGTTAACAGGAGGGCTCCTGCCTCAGCAAAGATCAGAAAACAACTGGAGCCCATGAGGGTCAGGGAGAGGTCAATGAAACCTGCCTGGCCTTGTCAGTCACTGGACAGTTGGCCTGTTTCTCTGGCTTTCCAAGCTACCACCTCCCCTCCATCCCTTTCCCCAACTTCTGGTTTTGAAACCATGACATCCTGGCAGGGGACCTGGCTGCCGCGGGCTTAAAGGTCATTCAGTTTGGGCTTCTGCTTTTTTTTTTAATTAAAGCTTTTTATTTTCAAAACATGCATTGATAATTTTTCAACATTAACCCTTGCAAAACCTTGTGTTCTAAATTTCTCCCACCTTCCCCCCACCTTCTCCCTTAGTTGGCAAGTAATCCAATATATGTTAAACATGTTAAAATATTATATCCAATCTATGTATAAATATATATACTTATACAATTATCTTACTGCACAAGAAAAATCAGATCAAATAGGAAAAATGAGAAAGAAAACAAAATGCAAGCAAACAACAACAAAAAAAAGTGAAAATACTATGCTGTGATCCACATTCAGTTCCCACAGGCCTCTCTCTGGTGTAGATGGCTCTCTTCATCACAAGATCATTGGAACTGGCCTGAATCATCTCATTGTTGGAAAGAGCCATGTCCATCAGGATTGATCATTGTATAATCTTGTTAATATGCATAATGTTTTCTTGGTTCTACTCACTCAGCACCAGTTCATATAAGTCTCTCCAGGCTTCTCTGAAATCATTCTACTGGTCGTTTCTTATAGAACAATAATATTCCTTAACATTTATAAACCATAATTTATTCAGCCATTCTCCAATTGATGGGCATCCACTCAGTTTCCAGTTTCTAGCCATTACAGAAAGGGCTGCCACAAATATTTTTGCACATGTGGATCCCTTTCCCTCCTTTATGATCTCTTTGGGATATATTGGACTTCTGCTTTTGTGGGAGCCAATCTCTCCTATCCTTCTGGATTTAGCCATCTTAACCTTTGCTGCTGGAGACAAGGTGGGAGGGAGAAGCAACTCTCTCTTTAGATGGGGGTCTGTACTGTGACTGGCCAGGTGTGACCCTTAATCCCTGACCCCTAGTGACCGGGAAGGGGGGAAGAGCATGTGTCTTTGGAAGAAGGCTGTTGACTAACATTTACCAGGACCTTTGAAGATAGAAAATGTCCTTTGTGCTCCTGCTGGAACTGATTGACTAAGAGTTCATGGATGCAGGTTGCCAGTTTTCCCAAGTGGGCTGAAACAGTCTTTTAAGCACATGAAGTCTGTCCTCCATCTGCCTCCATTTTTTTCCCGTCTGTAATACATCTTCCATTACAGCTGCTAAATTGATATTCCTAAAACATATGCCTAACTACATTGTTCCCCTGCTCAAGATACCCTAGTATCTCTCTCTTGCCTTTAGGATCAATCAGTCCTCAACAAGCACTTATTAAGCACTTACCATGTATCAGGCATAGTATAAAATATAATTTTTTGTTTGGTTCTTAATGTGATTCAAAATCTGGCTCCACCTGCTTTCCCAGGCTCTTCTCACACCATAGAGTACACTAATTTCCCTTCTGGTTGTGTCACTGGATACAGCCTTCTATCTCCTGTCTATGGGACTTTGTATATAGGAGCTGTACCTAGAATCGTGGAATGTACTCCCTTCTCACCCACACGTTGGAAAATCCTAAACTTCCTTCAAATCCCGATTTAAACTTATCTTGATCTGCCCAGTAAATGCTCCTTCTCCTCTTTGTTTCTAGTTTGTATTAATTTTTCTGTGTTTTTCCCAATAGAACATAACCTCTCTGAGGTCAGGGACTGTTTGTTTTTGCTTTTGAATCTCTAGTATATGGTTCATTTGCTGTGAAAAACAGGGTTGCTAATAAATGCTTATTGAATGAATGATGAAATGAAAGAATGTCCTAGTCTTCTGTCACTTTAAGGAAGATGGGAGGCTGATGGGAAAAATCTTTGTTGGAGTACTCAGTTGCTCTGTCTTGATGAACTGAAGGTTTGTGGTTCAGTGAGGAGAGACAAGGCTTTTGTTCTTACTTTGTGCTTCCGTTGACTAGCTCCACTGTGCCTGTGTGGTTGTCCTATTTTCCCAACTTGACTATGACCTCCTTGATTATCCAAAGCACTATGAAAGCACAGAGCTGGGTATACATCAAATATTCAATAAACATCAGCATCCCATTTCATATATATATATATATATATATATATATATATATATATATATATACACAGAGAGAAACAGACAGACAGAAAGAGAGAGAGAGACAGACAGAGACAGAAAGAGAGAGAGAGAGAGAGAATCAAAGTGGAGTGGTGAATCTAGTCTGGAATCAGGAAGATCTAATATCCAGCCCCAGATATTAGTTGTATATGTTAAGCAGGTCACTTAACTTGTTTGCCTTACTTTAGTCAACTATGAAATGGAAGTACCTACCACAAGTTATTGAGCTATTCAAATGAAATATTTACAAAGTGCTTAGTACAATGCCTGACACATAATAAGACTTAATAAATGTTTGTTTCCTTCCTTTCTTCATTAGCACATTGCCTGCTTTCTAGCTGAGACAAGAGAATTATTGACAATAAAAAATTATTGGCATATAATAATCATCTTATGCTTTTGTTTCTCTTCCTTAAATCTCCTATTCCTCTTTCTGGTATCACAAAATCTCTGAACTGAAAGAGACTTCAGAGAAAGCAAAAACCAAACATAAATAAAACCCTCTTTACAAAACACCCAAAATGTGGACCATTCACACACCCGAGCACTGAATCTCTTCAATTTTTATTAGATACATCCATTTTTTGCTTGAAGATATCCAGTGATAGCCATTATATCCTGAAGTCCATTACATTTGTGAATAATCCTAATTTAACAATTTCAGTTTTCCTTACATGAAATACAAATCTACTTACCCATTGCTCCATGGTCTATTCTTTGGATCAAATAGAAAAAATTTAATTCCTTTTCCATGTGCCAGTTCTTCGAATACTTGAAGACACTTATAATTCTTCCTCATGTCCCCTCCCCTCACCCCCAAGGTGAGAAAACTCCTAGTTTTCTCTTCAGCATAACCTTGTAAGTGCCTTTAATCCCTACCTGGCATAATCTTGAAGTTTTTCACTATTCAAATCACCATCCCTTGGACACTGTCCATTTTCTTAATGTTTTCCATAAAATATAGCATTCCAAAGTGAGCATATTGCTCCTGATATAGTCCTACTGGAGTTGCAAGCTTTTTAATCCAGGATTGTATGTTTCTTAATGTCATCTAAGATCATTTTCACTTTCTTGGATACCATATTACACTGTTGACTCATGTCTAGTCATACCATCTTCAACTTGTACTTATATAGTACAGCCCCATCTTGTACAAGTACAACCCCAATACAAAATTTACACTTATCCTCATTAAGTTTTGATATTGTCAAATTTAGCCCAGGATTCTGGTCTTTCAGGATCTTTTTGGATCCTGACTCTACCATCCAATAAAATAGTTATCTAGCTTTTTTTTTATCTGAAAAACCTGAGAACATGTCATCTGTGTTTTTATCTAAATCATTACTCAACATGTTAAATCATACCGGACTAAGCAGCGATCCCTAGGACATGGCATTTTAAATCATTTGATATGAACCATTAATGACTATTTTTTGGATATGGCTGTTAAACCAGTGGTGAATCCATTTAATTATGCAGTTGTCTAGCCCCCATCTTTCCATCTTTCCTGCAAGAATAGCATGACTTCATTCTATGCTTTACTAAAATGTTGTTAACTTTTGTCTTTAGCATTCCTCTGGTCTAGAAATGCTATCACAAAGGGCAATACATGGCTTGTTATTGAGAAAAATCATGCTATTTTTAAATTGCCAGTTCATTTTTAGTTGTTCAATAATCATTCTTTTAATAATATGTTCTTGCATTACCCTCCCCCCCCTCAATGAAATCAGTTCTACGGACATGTATCTTGGAAGAAGACACCCACTTTCTTTCCTTTGTTTAAAAATCTGCATAAGATTTTACCTTCTTACTAGAGGACTTCTGTTCTCCATTATCTATGAAAGGTCACTGCAATGGTTTTTTTTTTTTAAACAATTATAAGTGTCAATTCTTGGATGGGTCAGCTGATACAAACCCATCAAGGACATGTTGGGGCTCTCATATTTTCCCTATTTATCTTGAGTTTCAATACTCTATTAGCCATTTTTGTTCTGTTCTTTTCAGTCTAAAGGTCATTCTCCTTAGCAGAGAAAACAAAAGCAGAATTAGTTGAGCAGCTGTGTCATCTCTCTGTTATTAGTTTTCATCATGCCATCTACTTCGAGTAGAGAATAATATTCCTGTCCCTTTTTTGGATGTTCCTTTAATCCTTACCCCAAAACTTTTCAGTCTTTTTATATCTTACACTCCTGACTCCCAATACCCTTTGATTCAGTGACACTGGTCTTCTAGCTATTTCAAGCACGACACCCCATTCCCCAATTCTAAGCATCTTAACTGGCTTTTCTCCATGCATGAAATGCTCTTCTTCCTCATCTTTGCCTCCTGGCTCCCCTAGCTTTCTTCAAGTCCCAGTTAAAATCTCATCTTCTGTAGGAGGTCTTTGTAAATCTCTCTTAATCCTAGTGCCTTCCTTTCTAAAATGATTTCCAATTTATCCGGTATATAGCTTGTTTGTACATAATTTTTGCGTGTTGAATTCCCTTATCAGATTATGAGCTGCTTATTTGGAACTATGCCCAAAGGACTATCAAACTATGCAATACCCTTTGATCCAGCATTGCCACTACTGGCTCTGTATTCCAAAGAGATCACAAACAGGGAAAGAGCCCTCATGTGCAAAAATGTTTGTGGCAGCCCTTTTTGTAGTGGTAAAGAATTGGAAAATGAATAAATGTCTATCAATTGGGGAATGACTGATTAAGTTATGGCATATGAATGTAATGGAATATTATTTTTCTGTAAGAAATGATGAGCAGGCTGATTTCAGAAAATCCTGGAAAGACTTACATGAACTGATGCTGAGTGAAGTGAGCCGAACCAGAAGAACATTAAACATAGTAATAGCAAGATTGTGTGGTGATCAACTATGATAGACTTGGCTCTTCTCAGTGATACATTGATCTAAGATAATTTCAACAGACTTGAGATGGAGAATGCCATTTGCATCCAGAGAGAGAACTATAGAGACTGAATGTGCATCAAAGCATAGGATTTTCACATTGGGGGGGGGGTATTTTTTCTATCTCATAGTTTTCCCTGATTTTTGTTCTGATTTTTCTTTCAAGAAATGACTGATATGGAAATATGTTTAACAAGATTATACATTTATAACCTATATCAGATTGCTTGCTATCTTGGAAAAGGATAAGGTAAGGAAGGGAGGGAGAAAAAAATTTGGAACTCAAAATTTTACAAAATTGAATGTTGAAAACTATCTTTACATATGAAATAATATTGAATTTTAAAAGAGTATGAGCTGCTTGAGAACAGGGACTGTTTTTTACCTTTCTTTTTATTCTTGACACAGTACCTGGCACCTCATATACAATAAATGTTTATTGAGTTGACTCCAGTGTAACTTTAAAAAATTTAAATTTATTAATTAAAATTATTGTTCAGAACAATTCTTTTGTTCAAAAAAGAATTTTTGATATTAATACTGTGTTGATATGTAGCAGAATTTTTACTTTATAGAAAACCCACTTTAAACAGAAAAGATATTTTGCTGAGTTTTGTGTTAACTTCATGGCAGAGTTGGTTGGTATATATTGAGGCAAGGAGCTGAGTACATCATTGACATTCAGTACATGTTTGTTGACTGATTGATTGGGCTGATTGATTGAATCCCTATTCTATAGAGAGTACTTACAGGACCAAAAGACTCCAGAGCTACAAGATTTAGTGAAATGCATTTGTAGTTAGACTAATTCTGGTGAGGTGTGCCAGCATTTATCAAGTGCTTAATATGTACAGAGTGTTCTAAAAGCAAGTATTAAGGAAAGGTAAAACAATTCCTACACTCAAGCAACTTACATTCTAAGGTGGAAGAGATCATGCAAAATACAAAAAGCAAAAAAAAAAACCCTCCAAAACAACCAAAAATGAACTTGAAATATATATATATATAGTATGCAGCATAAATGGGAAATCATTTTAGAGGAAAGTCACTAGCAGTGAGTGAGAAGGGGTGGGAATGGTGGTTGGTTGGCTGGGTTATTACTTTCTGATGATGATGGACAACTACCTTCTTTTTTTTTCTTGGGATGAAAAGCCTCTCAGATAAGACTAAATTTCTCATTCTGTGCATATTGTTTTCCTTTGCTCTGGTTTCTCAAATTAAGTGAGCAGGAAGAGAAAAGAATCATTTCATACATTTAAGCTCAGTCCCAAGGTCCTTGGACAATAACAACAATCACAATAAACACTAATAATTTTATAGAGACAATGCAGGATAGTAGATAATGTCAATGTTGGAGTCAGTGAAACATGGATTCTAGTTCCTCCTCTGACCCTCGCTATCTGTGTCTCCATGGATGAATCTCTTGACATTTCTTATCATGTTTCCTCTTTTCTAAAATGGGGGAAATATCTGTATTCATCCAGGGTTGTTATGAAGAACAAATGAGATAACTTATGTAAATTATTTTGCAAAGCTCAAAATGCTGCTTTTTATCAGAATAATCTAGGTAGGCAGGTAATTCAAGTATTTTCTATTTTACAAATGGAAAAAATAAGGGCTCAATGACTTCTCCATGGGCATACCCCAGTTAGCCATCTGCACCTTCGGAATCACAGGGGAAAGGGTACTTTCATGCACTGAGACCTTGGAGAAATTCAATGCCCAAAGAAATGGTAAAGGGAACAGTTTCAGAGAAAGTTGTGTGAACTGATGCCGAGTGAAGTAACTAGAATGAGGAGAATAGTTTATAGTTTTATATAGGCTTATAGGTTAACAACATTATGAAGGCACACAACTTGGAAAAATTTAAGGGCTCTAATTTATGCAATGATCAATTATGATTCCAGAGGACACATAATATAATATGTTACCTACCTCTTGACAGAGAAGTGATTAATTCAATATGTAGAATGAGACATATTTTTGAATATGGCCAATGCAAGAGTTTGTTTTACTTGGCTATGCATATTTATTACAAAAGTTTTGTTTTTCTTTTTCCATTGATGGGAGAGGGGAGAGAAAATAAATGCTTGTTAATTAAACAAAATTAAATTAAATTTTAAAATAAATTATACAGTGTCCTTCAGAATCCTCCCTTCTTGATTTCCAGTTTTATGTTTTCAATTAGACTACATTGTCTTCTTGGAATCATAGTTCTTCATGGTGTAGTATCATGTCTGAATTCTTCTCTCCTTAACTACTTATCTTTCTCCCTGTTCCTTATTTTCTGTACCCCTTCCCCCTCATCTGCGCCCACAGTTCCTGCTTTGGTTAATCCTGTATTTTGTTTTTGCTTGGATCAGAGTCAAATAAAATAGGACAGGATTCACATGAACTAATCTAACTCTAATCATCAGTAGGTAATTCGATAGACAATTTGGCAACGTCCATTGAAGGAATTAAGCAAAATCTGAGCCATAAAGATGTAAACAGACGTCAGTGCGTCTTTGTGAGCTGCCTTACTTTGTTCAATGGAGGAAAAAGTACTAGCTTCATCTTCCTCTCTCATGTCAGGAGGCCATTAAGTTTGATGAGCATAGTGTGAAACACTGTATTAAGGAAAATCTGGGGAAGCAGAATACCCTGCCACTCATATTTGGTCTTTGAATAATTCTTAATTCTTAAGAAGGAATTTGATTTCACTTAATACAATTTTTAAAATTTACATGAAATTTTACATGAAAGTGAAGAGCATAAAATTTTAAGTTAAATTCAATTTATGAACAAGTAAAGACATCACTCTCAGAACCAAATTATGGCAGTTTAAACCCCAAACCTTGCCTCTTAGTAACTTCTCTCAGACATTTTTTGGGGAGGATATGAATCTTGGTTTTGAAGCTGCATTTTATATGCTACCCCTGAATGTAGCCCTTTTTACACTAGGACATGGTCTGCCCAGTACTTAATCATTTTGACTTCTATTGAAGTATAATTCTGGCTTTTCTCTGCATAGGAACTTCTGTGTTCCTCTTAGTCCATGTTCCCTAGACTGGGGCAGATTCAGTCACGATTAGGAATCCTACTTATTTGAAGCTCTTAAGGCTGATGGGAGAGAATAGGACATAGTCCATATGGGCTAAAGTTAGGGTTAGAGGTAGAGTCAGAGGGTTAATTCACCTGCTTGCATATTTTCAATTCTGGAGGGGGTGTCTTCCCCTTTGACTTTGTGCTTCTGGTCATTGCCTAGGCTCAGAAGTACCAGAACTTTGAATTCAGCTCTGTTGGTTTAGACTTTCTTTCTTATAAAAATATTTTTCTTAATTCTGTATAAAAAATTTTAACATTTACTTTTTAAAAAATTGAGTTCCAGATTCTCTCCTTCCCTGTTCTCCCTGTCATTGGGAAGCAACTAAATTGATAGAGACTATATATATGCAGTCACGCAAAATATTTCTATATTGGTCATGTTGTAAAAGACAAGACAGACAAAATAAATAAAAAATAAAGTAAGAAAATGCATGCTTTGATTTGAATTCATACTCCACTAATTATTTCTCTGGAGATAGCTAGCATTTTTCATCTAAGTCCTTTGAAATTGTCTTGGATCTTTGTATTTCTGATACAAAGCTAAAGTCAGATAGCTAAAGTCATTCACAGTTGATCATCATACAGTATTACTATTACTGTGTACAATGTTTTTCTGGTTCTGCTCATTTCACTCTGCATCAGTTTATAGCTTTCCATGTTTTTCCTGAAACCAGCCTAATCCTCATGACTTAGTATATTTCATCAAAGTCATATACCATAGCTTGTTCATCCATTCCCCAAATGAGGGGCAAGATCTCAACATCCAATTCTTTGCCACCACAAAAAGAACTGCTATAAATATTTTTGTATACATAGATCCTTTTCCTTTTATTTGTTTAATCTTTTGTCGATACAGACTCAGTAGTAATATTGCTGGGTCAAAGGGTATACACATATTTCCATATTACTTCGGCATATTTCCAAATTATTTTTCAGAATGGAAATTCTATCAGCAATGCATTAGTGTCTGTTTTCCCACATCTTCTCCAACATTTGTTATTTTTCTTTTCTGTCATATTAGTTAGACCTTCTCTTAATTCGATTGTTATACCATAGAGTTAGAGAATGTTTTCAGTAGCATAAAATGAATAAGTTCTGAGGATGCTTAAATGTAGTTAAGTTTATACAGGTATCAAGACTAGGGAGGATACTCTGAAAGTAGCATTTACTATGATATTTGATCACTTTAATACATGAATCTATTCTCAGAGAAACATCTACATGTGGAATCATAGGTACAGTAAGGGACCTCAGAAACCCTCTAGTATAATCTCTCACAGACTTTTCAGGAAAAAAAAAATAGAGAGATTAAATGACTTGCTTAGTCACATAGGTAATGGCAGAGTCGAATAGCTAATGCCAACTGCTTCTTCTATTCTACATTCTCTAAGATTCAGAAATTAAGACCCTCAGCTTCTATACTCTTGCTAAGGCAGTTTCTTAACCCAGGGTCTATGAACTTTTAAAAAAGAATATTTTGATAGTTGTATTTCAATCTAATTTTTTTGGTAATCCCATTTATTTTATTTTACAAAATAAAAAAAAAAACACCGTTATTCTGAGAACTCTGCAAACTTTATCAGATTGACAAAGGATTCTATGACACAAAAAAGATTAAGAATATCTATGTTTAAAAGGTCCTTTAATAGTATTCATTTTTAACTCAGGAAAATAATTGCTTTGGATCAATCCTAATTCCAGGCTTGTTATCAATAGATAAAATGCAAATGCTTCAAATCTTCAAGGATTTGTGTTTCCATTGTTGTGGGTATTTCCTTCACCAATGCAGATCACAACCTGTAACTGATTTCATGAATTGCTATGGTCAAAATATTTTATTGCCAAATGACCACTCTTTTGGTGGTAAACACCGCTATATTCATCTTGGTTTGTGCTTGAATGCCAGATGCATACAGTTGATAGCTGGGCCCATATAACAAGGCTTTCTAAGTTAGTAGAATCTGGCAAAACTTGAGTGTGCCCTTTTGGTACTGTGTGACCTTCATCCCAAACTGAGGCACTTGATGCGGGACTCTATAGTGAGGAAAGATGGGAATCATGGTAAATAAATGTGCACATTAAAACCCATTTGCAGAAACAGGCCGTTTCCCAAACAGATATCTCTCTCTGCCTAGGGGGCCATTCAAAGCTATTGGGATTCTCAGTTTGACTTCAGAATAAACAAACTTCTTCCCCAGTGGGAACTCAGTCTGTCCTCTGTTTCTGCTTTTCTAGCACCCCCAAAGCCAATTTCTCAAAGCCTAACTAGTCTCACAAGTACTTCCTAATGAGATTATTGTTTTCTTTATTATATTGAAAATAAAATGCTGGAAACTTCATTCCAGCATTGCTCCCAAAGCCTGTTTCTAAGCCTGTGGACAGTTCAGTGGTTTTTGAAAGCCTCTTCATTGTTTTTTTTACATTAGAAATGTTCTCCTGATCTGCCCCCATGGCAGCAGCTTTCCTAACAGGAGGCCAGATCCTTTGGTGGAATAATGAATCATTGTAGGATCAACCACCATAGGCAAAGGATGTTAGAGCTGGATCGGATCTAAGAACAGAAGGTCAGAGATAAAAGGGGTCTTTAAATTTGCTTTACAGAATCGTGAAACAGGATTTAGGAACTGTCATGAGTACCTAGGTCAAGACCTGATTGTCAGGCAGGGTCAAACAGACAGATCTCTCTCTCTCTCTCTGATTTTGAGAGGTTGTCTTGGACAATTCCCAGATATCCAAGGAAACAAGGAGCCATATCTGGACCATGGAACCAATCTGGTGATGTTTTTATAAAGTGGGGAGACAAGACAACCAGAAAATTCCCCAGCCAGCAGCTTACCATGGCTTCTCTTGAGTACCTTTCTATTATCATTACCCAGAGCATTAAAAGTCAGGGGACATAGTAGAAGTGGGAGTAGTGCAGAGTTTTTCTCCAAATATGAATCTCCTAGTACCTGTGGTCTTGCCCTTTTAATTTCTGTATTATTCCTTCCCTATCCTGTGCACTGTAGCATAATATCCATAGTCAGCTATTTTAAGACATCCAAACTATTTTTATTGCAGCGTGAGGGAATCTCAGGATACAGGCTATATACAGATTGGAGCACTGGGACTAGAAGTCATTAGACTTGGATCCTAGTCTCAGCTCTGTCACTTACTGGCTTTGTGACCTTGGTCAAGTTGGGGCTCTGGATCTTATCTGTAAAGTGAAGGGATTGGACCCTCCAAGGTTTCCTCTAGTAATAGAACTGTGAGGAAGTTAGACTAAAGGATTGGTCTCTAAGATAACAACCTTCTCAAATTATCATTTTGTGATCTAAGATTTAGATAAGTTGCAGGTAGATAGATTTATAAACTTCAGTTGAGATGGCAGAATCTTAAATTATTTTATGAATTCTTCCTAGGTCTTTCCTATTCATATCTTTCAACTTAGTGGTAGTATAGCATAGCAGACTGATTTCTGGACTTAGGAAGTTAGGAAGGGTTGGGCTCAAATTCTCCCTTTGACACTTCCTAACTTCCTAAGATTTCATCCTTTGTAAAATAAGGGGCTGGTTGGCCCCTAATGTCTGCAAATCTTTGATCCTATGAATCTGGTTGTTTCCTTTCAGGCCTTTGTATCATTTCTCTTTCTGTCTTATTTACTCTGCTTTCACCCCTTAGACTTCAAAGCTGGGACCATTTTCTCAGTTCCTGTGGTCCTGTTCCTTTCTAGGATCCAAGTTCCATCCCTTGGCTTCAAATCAAAACTGCTCTTCTTAATTATCTGAGCCTCAACTCAGCAGATTCCCGGTATTTTGCTAACAGAAATGTCTTGGACTTTCATGAGCTTATCTGGAGTTTATTACCTGCTTTTGACCAGACCCATAAACTAGAGTGTAGCAAAAATGGGAAGATCAACTCAGAACATATGCTTTGAAGGAAGCCCTAGGGGCTGTGAATGGAGCTTCTCAGAAGCAAGAGAAGTAGGAGAATGGAATGGCACCTGGCTATTTATTTTGTATGTTCATGCACCAGTGAATTAAGTAGAAGTATGAGATGAAGATTGGAGCTGGATTCCTTGGATTTCTCCTCTATAAAAATGTTAGAGGGGGATGTTTGCAATGATGTTCACATTTTTGAGAAGTCCCAGTAGATACATTTTTAGTCAGGAAGACTTTCAAATCTTATTTCAAGCACTTATTAGTTGTGTGACCCTGGATAAATCATTTAAATTCTATCTGCCCCTGTTTCCTAATCTGTTAAATGGGGAAAAAATAATCACACTTATCTTAAAGGTTATTGTAAGGATCATCAGAGATAACAATAGAAAATGCTTTACAGAACTTTGTGTTACATAAATGTTAGCTATTACTATTACTCACCTTCATAAATTCAAATCTGGCCTCAGACATTGAAAGCTATATGACCCTGGGCAAGTCAATTCCCTATAGTTGTCTCAGTTTCCTCATCTGTAAAATGCACTGCAGAAAGGAATGTGTACTCCAGTGTCTTTTCCAAGAAAACCTCAATTTAGGTTACAAAGAGTCAGATGTGACTGAAACAGATGAACAACAAATTACTATATTGCTATTATTATTATTAGCAGGCTATATATGCCCCTAGGGATGATATTGTTTTCCACCCACAGTTCTCTAGAAACTCTCAGTTTCCTGACAACTTTATCCTTAACTGTCTTTATTCCAAATAAACAATAATATCATGTGTAAAATCCTCATTTAACCTCCTTGTCCTGACTTAATTTACTTTCTTCCTTGCAAAATTAACATTTTCAAAACCTCCACAATTACATTTAATAACATCCCACAGCCCATCCTTATCAGTGAAGTGATTCAGATGTGGGATGTTTGTTTGTTGAGAGCAGAAATTGCATTTGTACTTGGTTGAGACCAAAGGATCTTGCTCAGGTACTGCCGATAGATACTAGGTATCCTCCGACAGGTGAGTATAATTGGCCCATTTAATGATCAAAATAGAAAGGCACATGGGCATAGTGTATTTGGAGTCAGAAAACCTGGATTTGAATCATGGTTCTGCTAATATGCTGCAATGTGATCTTGAGCAGTGTGATCTTTTCTCCTTTGGGTTTGGATTCACTCATCTCGAAAAAGATGGCTTTGCACTCTGAGATGTCAGTTACATGGTCATATGTGATCCACAGTGCTCCTGAATGTAGCCCAACCTAGATTAAAAGGTAATGGGGAAATATCTAACAAAATAAATTAAAATGTAATAAAATTTAGAAAATGTTAAAATGTGGTTTTCTGAATCAATATGTATTTCACATGAATCCTGATGTGATCCTGTTTCTGATTGAATTTGATACCCCTGGGGAAGATAATCTCCCGGTTTAAAATTTTGTGATGCAAGTCCTGTCCTGAAGACCAGCTCTGTTGTAAGGCTATTTGAGACCAGATTAGAATCCAAGTCCTCCAGGGCCAGTACTCTATCCATTGTACCAATATTGTGCCTTTCTTAATGCAATCTAATATCCTATTTGATTTATTATGTGCCAAATCATATCACTGATTCATATTGAAATCAATCCACTAAGAACTTCAAATCTTTTGTGTACAAATTGCAATCTTGCTAGATCTCTCATCTTATACTTGTGAAATAGATTTTAAAAAAAATTAAAAAACATTTATTTCTATTAAATTTAATTTCATTTAATTTAGCCCACAGTTCTAGTCAACGTGGGTAATTCAGTGGATAGAGCACTGGGTCTGGAGTCAGGAAGACCTGAGTTCAGTAAGTGCTGCATGTGCTTATTAACTGTGCAAACCAGTTAACCTCCATTTCTCTCAATTTCCTCACTTATAAAGTGGGGATAGTATTAATACCTACTTCCCAGGGTTGTTGTGAGGATCAAATGAGATAACAATAGTAAAGCACAGTTCCTGACACATATTAGGAAATAAATACTTGTTTCCTTCCTTCTCAGAATCTTTTGGATTTTGACTCTGCCATTCAATCTTTTTGCTATCCCTTTTAGTTCTATGTCATCTTCAAATCTGATAAACATGCAAATCTTATAAGGCATAAAATATACTTTTCTCCAACTCAGTGATAAAAAAGTTGAATGGCACAAGAACAATGGGCTTTCCACTAGAGAAGTGATAGCCATTTAAGAAGTTCTGAATCTACTATATTGTATTATATTGCCTGGCTTACATATTTCTATCTTGTTCTCAAGATTAGGGCAAGATACTCTGTCAAATGCTTTGCTAAAATTGGAACAAACTCCAGTGATAGCATTCTAGTGACCTTGTCAATTGAACATACCTCTTCTTGATGCTGCCTTATTCCTTTGTGATCACCGATTCCTTTTCTAGATAATCAGTTATTGTTCTCTTTATTAAGATGTTATAGAATTTTTCTAGGGATCCAAGTCATTAACTTGTAGTTTGAAGTCTCCATTTTTTTTCTCCTTGAAAAGAAATGAGAACAATACTTATTCTTAACTCTTGTAGCAGCTCTCTCCTTGGAGGTCTTTTAAATTTCTATTAGTAGTTCAATAATCAGTACTGCTAATTCTCTTAGCATCCCTAGGATGTAGTTCTTTAGAGTCAGGTGATTTGAACTTATCAAGAGCTACTAGACATTTTCTTATGATCTCTGTAACTATCTACTTTCTATCACCCATATTTATATGACCCTTTCTAGAATAAAGAACATTCTTTTTTTTTTCAGAGAGAAAAATAACCAAATGTCGAATAGGTTTTGTATTCCTTATTTAATTCACTTCCTTTCCTCCCAAATAGCTGAACAAATATCTTTTAGGAATCTTTGCTTTCATCAACAACATCAGCTCATTCTCAGGACATTAAGCTTAAAGGACTATGCTGTGGTTTTGTATTCATCCTTCTTGGCCACTTACTTCCACTTTTGGGGACGTATCTTTTTAATACCTAAATTGTTTAGTGGGTTCTTTCTAACCCCACTATTCTCTTTGGACAGCTGCCCACTACTCTTCTCATCAGATTTGTTTCTCTTTGGTTTTTTTTTATTGCTGAGGCAACGGGGTTAAGTGACTTGCCCAGACTGTAAGTCTTTGTATCATTCTTGAAGCTTCTTTATCCTTCCCAGATTGACTTCCTGTAGGATATTATCCACCACGGATTCTTACTTCACCTTTTTCTTGACCCTTTCAAATGAGTTCTCTTAAAATTTAGGGTTTATGTTTAGATTATATCTGGCTTTCATCTTCTGTCAGAAGTTCCCATTATTTCTACTGAAGCAATTAGTTCCTTCGTGTTGTTGAGAATTAGATCCAGAATAGCATTTTCCTTTGTGGGTCCCTCTACTTTAGAAGGATACAATTGTCATTAAGGAGAGTCACAAAATTATTATATGCTCTGCTCTTGGTAGAGAGTTAGGACTCTAGTAGAGGAGAGGAAAATATGGTTACAATTTATATATGTGTACATGATTGTAAATGATAGAACGTTATTATCTACTTAGGATGCTAAAAAAATTGATCTGCCTTGAGTAATAACCGGGTAGTTTATACACTTACTAAGTCAGCCTGGCTTTAAACTAGATATACCTTCCAAACTCTTAATAGAATTTGAATCCTGTTCCTCAAGCCTCTAGACCTCTGGCTATATTCTAATTATGACCCTGGGGCTGCCTGCTGGGGCTGATCCATCTGCTTTGTCCCTCCACAGCCAGAATGACATCTTATTTCCCTAGCCCCCGTGTCCCTGTTTTGGTTATGTGCCCTGCAGAAGTGAGACTATTAAAGGCTGTTTAAAAAATGGTGCCATATGTTCCACCAATAGTGTCCCTCATTACCTAATTGAACTATGGTGTTACATCATACTTATTCTTGTCTAAGAATTTATCTTTTCATGGTCAGATTATTGATGATGAGTTTTTTTTCCTATCAAAGTCTTTGCCCTTTGATAGCAGAAATAGCATTTCAGTTTCAGTTCCATAGAATCAGCCAGAGTTTTTTTGCCCTTGAATTGAGTTCTGAGATTCCTTCTAACTCTGAGATTTTGTGATATAGCTTACTCTAATAGCATAGCTTTTGAGCAACCACAGTCAACTCCGGTCCACAATGAGGGATAAGAAGAAGCCTCTTGTGAAAAGTATACAATATATCTGGATTAATGATAAATAGCCACCACCCAATTTCATGCTCTCCCTGCCCTCATTATCTCCTGGGTACCATATTTCATTACAAAATTTCTTTAAGGTCCATCCTAAAATGAAACTTGAATCATCAGTAATAATTTGGCTCACCATTGTCATCACTAATGATTATTTAATCTTTACTGGCTATTATATCCTGAATTAGAATAGAAAATTAAAGAATTAGAAAAAAGTCTAGATATATATTTTGGCTCCTGGGAACTTAAAGTCTTCAGATAATGCAGGAAAAGTAAATATGACTAACAAGTTGTAGATGTAGAAAATCTTGTCTTACATACATACATACACACACACATACAGCATTCACTTTTCATGCTGCATTAGATTTAGTGCTGGGAGGGGTCTTGGTGTCCAACCTCATTTAAGAGTGGAGACAAATGAGACCCATTGAGTTAAGTGTCTTTAGAGGGGCTAAGTATCAGAATCAGGATCAGAATCCAGGAACTTTGACTCCAAATCCAAGACTCTTTCCCCTTCACTGGAGAGCCAAATCAAAACAAATTTCCGATGCCTAAAAAAATCTAATTAATATTGCAACATGTAGGGTTTTTAGAGGGAAAGATTGCACTTCTCCCACTTGGTGTTTAGTAATGGCAATCCCATGCCTGATGGGAAGCTGGTCACCAGAGGGTCTCCTGGACAGCTTAGATTCTATAAGACAATTTTTCCTCAATGACTTAGTTAATCAGTATGGGAGCTATTTGCCTGCCAGGATATTGGTTCATGGCCCTGGGGGAGAATTTATTCAACGTTATGAAGACAAAAATGGCTCAGGGAATCCCTGTTGGGTCTGAGGGTAGTGCTAATTATCTCCATATTTATGATAAAGGGGACAGATGGTAGGAATCTGTAGAAAGGAAGTTCTCCAAGCCATGGAATCCAAACTCTTAGATATAGAAGAGGGCTTCTGGTCTGGCTACCGGCCTTTAGGGAGAGACTGAGAGCATACATGACTTGACCAAGGCCACATGAGTTTCCTTGGGCAGCATTCCATTCATAAAATCATTTTTGTAATGTGGTAAAAACAAAACAAAACAAAATCCCAATACAACTTGGATTCAGAAGGCAGAACTCATCTTGGTCAGTCATTACTTAGGTGATCTTGGACAAGTCACTTAACTACATAGGTTGACAGGACCTCAGTTTCCCCCTATGTAAAAGGGAGGGTCTGAATCAGAAGTCTTTACAACTCCATGTCAGTGATCCCATGATCTTTAAGTCAAGGCTAAACATTGAGGAAATCGAGTAAATGATGCCTTGTGTAGAGGTATTTTCCCTATGTACCCTGGACTCCCTCACCCTTTAATTACACTCTCCCCCATCTCAGTTATGGTGAAACATGGGGAGGTTAGGATGTCAGAAGGGTGGAGGGAGGAGCAAGGAACTAAGATACGTTGCCATCTGTCTTGACCTGGAATACAGCTAGTTCCCAATTAATGAAAATAAGGAAGCCTGGGAAGTGGTCCCATGTATTGGGATTCTCACTAGATGAAGTGAATATGATATAAAATAAGCTAATGGAAATATTCAGCATGACTTAGAACTGGCCTAGATCTTAGTGAAGTTTTACTCAACCATCTTATTTTTGTAACTAAAAAAGTGGAGGCCCAGAGAGGGAATCAACCAAGATCACATGGGGCCGAGTTTAGTGCTCTGTACCAGGCTGCCTTATTTGATCTGGAGGCTGAGGGTGAGACCTTGAGTCTTGTGCCATTCTCAAAGCTGATTTTCCTGTGGAATTGAAACCAGGAGGGGATGCAAGGTCCCGGTCTCCCCCAAGAATTTACAACCTGATTAGGGAGAGAAGGGCGAAGAGGATTTCTAAGGCATTTGTCCCTGCCTTCTTCCCAGAAATTGGCTCTCAGCAAGGGCCTGTGCCCCTACGGATGTTCCCAGCAGCCTTTCGCTCCATAACTTGCAAGGAAGTGCAATCTTCTAGTGGAAACCACAGGTGCCAGCCAAGGTGGAGCTGCCCCCAGGCACCCAAAGGGATGTGGACAGGGGCTTTCTGTCAAGCTTCAGTTTGCCTCCTCAGGTTCTGTTATAATACCATTATGTGCTGTGGGCATTAATCATGCCGTTAGGCAAGCATCATGGCACTTTTATGGCAGCTTTGAAGCTAATCTGTCACTAATTCCTCTTGGATTATCATGATTTCTTACGGTTGTGATTCATTAACTTGGAGGCCTAATAGTAATTCTATTAAACATCTTCCATTGGTGTGTGCCTTGACATGTCAGGGACTCGGAAAATCCAGCTACCGTCTTCCATTGTACTGCCTGAAATGGCACGATGGGCACCATGTGTGGTCTCAAAAGAAGCAGTTCTGCTGAGCTGGCCTTCCAGCAGTCGGTCCGGCCTCTCTCCATCCCTCAAATGCCTCCGACCCAAGCCCTCCTGAGTGGGCGTTGGGCCTGAGACAGAGGCCCCAGAAATTGGAGACCTGCCTGTCCCCCAAGAAAGTGGCTGCTCTCTGAGGAGGAGCAAGGGAGGGCTACGCTCTAGGTCAGCTAGCCCGGAGAGGGGAGTGTGTCTCGGGGCTTCCCTGCTTAGAACCGGGCAGGGGGAGATCTGCTGGCGTAGAGGGGCAGGCAGAAGCCTCCCTAAGGAAATTTGGTCTCCAAGCTCGCTTCCCCTCTCGCCCAAGGCAAACAGAACCAACTAAGTGCGCGAGAGGCAAAGCAGAGAAGGTTGCGGCCCTTTACCGGAGGGCTGGCCGGCATTAATAGCATTCCTCAGTGAGGGTTTTTCAGAAAGAAATGCTTCTTTTAGGCCGGCTGCTCTCTGCAAAAGGTCAGTTTCGGGGCAGCAGTTTGAATGATGGGCTGTGAGCAGGCTAGAGAAAAAGAGTAAAGGGAAGGGTGGGAGGAGGGGAGGGTCTCTCCTGGAGGAGGTCAGCGGAGGATGGGGGAGCGAGGTCTGTCCCGAGCCGAAGAGTGGAAAAGGCATATGTGTGAGTGATTGAAGCCCTCATCTTCCCTCTTATTCGGCACCATCAATCAAGCTCGCCACTGATATCTCAACAATTTGTAATCCCCTCCACCCCCCTCTGACCTGCTCAAGTGCGGACCAGCGCTGACCCCTCTCACCCCCATTCAGGCCTTTGCTGCTGTCGCTGCAGTTGATGGATGGTTTCTCCCCCCTCCTGGACCAGCCAGCCCCTCCCTATCCCCAGCCGGGGAGATATGGGCAGGTAGAGGTGAGGTCAGCTCCGGGGCAGCCACAGGCTCCTGCTACCAGCAGGTGAGGCCCTCGTTTAGAGATGGGTGTCCCAGAGGGGCTCAGATACAAAGAGATAAGGTGTATCATAAAAAATGCCCAGAAGCCTCTGGCAATGGAGCCTCTCACCCTTCTGAAGACCAAGAAAGGAGTGAGCCTTCTTCCTCTTATGTACACACTTTAAAGCATCTGGAAAAGAATTCTATCTGGGTTTTCCACACCTGAGTACTTTTTAAAATATCAAATATAAGGGGCCACTAAGTGGTGCAGTGGATGGAGTACCAGCCCTGAAGTCAGGAGGAACCGAATTCAAATCAGATCTCAGACACTTAACACTCCCAAGTTGTGTGACCCTGAGCAAATCACTTAATCCCAATTGCCTCAGCAAAAAGAAAAAAAAATAAATAAAAAATAAATATATGTATGCATGAAATGTAAACATAAATTATAAATTAATAATAGTAAAATGTTAATGAACAAAAATAAGAATAATAAATTATTTTTTTCTGTTTTAATTTTCCTTTTTTTTTGCAACAGCTTTTTGTTTTTAAAATACATGCAAAAATAGTTTTCAACATCCACCCTTGCAAAACCTTGTGTTCCCAGTTTTTCTCCCTCACATCCTTTTCCCCTAGACAGCAAAAAATTCAACATAAGGCAATTCTTCTAAACATATTTCCACATTTATCATACTGCTGTGCAAGAAAAATCTGATCAAAAAGGAAAAAAAATGAGAAAGAAAAAAAAAAAGCAAGCAAATAACAAAAAAGTGAAAATACTATGTTGTGATCCACATATTTGATCCAGTTCTCTCTCTGGATGCAGATGGCTCTCTCCAACACAAGTCTATTGGAATTGCCTTGAATCACCTCATTGTTGAAAAGAGCCAAGTCCATCATAGTGGATCATTATATAACCTTGTTGCTGGGTACTGTGTTCTCTTGGTTTTGTTCACTTCACTTAGCATCAGTTCATCTAAGTTTCTCAAAGCCTTTCTGAAATCAACCCGCTGGTTACTTTTTATAGAATAATAGTATTCCATTACATTCATATACCATAGCTTAGAATAAAAATTATTAAATTAAGTATACATACATAGTAGATATAAAAATACTTTAAAGTTGGCTCTTGAGGCAACATAGTGTAATAAAAAGAACACTCACCATGGGACCCAGGGATCTGGGGTTTAGTTCTGGCTCTACCACTAACTATGTGATCTTGAGCAAGTCATTTCAGTTTTATGGACTTCAGTTTTCTCATCTGTAAAATGAGAAAATTAAACTAAAAGTAATTAAGCTCCAAACACAGCCAGCGCTAAGATCCTGTAACTGAAGATTTCTATCACTGGGTTAGTGTGCTACAGATGTATTTAGACCATTCCTGCTGTTGAAAGATCATTTCATGGTTTTGTTGTTTTTTAGTCATTTTCAGTCATGTCCGACTCTTCATGATCCCATTTGGGGTTTTCTTGGGAAAGATCCTGAAGTGGTTTGTCTTTCCTTCTCCAGCTCATTTTACAGATGCGAAAACTGAGGCAGACAGGGTTAAGTGACTTGCCCAGTTATACTAGTACAACACATATGAGTATATGTATATAAATGCATACACATAACACAATAGACAGTATATGTATTCATATATACATGCATTCACCTATATGTATATATGTACACATAGTACTCTCATACTATATATACTCACATATGCATATCTATTTGAACAGGTCTCCCAATGATCATTCATACATACATATTTATACAATACATACAGATATGTCTATGTATGCATATATTTAGTTATGTAGTTTCCAGTTGCTTTTTAGCTACTGTTGTCTGAAGGGGGGGAAACAGTAAAAAAAAAAAATCCTATTTCAACAACTAGAATAAATCTGTCGGAATACATCTGTAGAAAGCTAATCCAGAGTTAGAAACATCTAATTTTAGGATTTTAAAGCTGGAGAGAAGCTTAATGATTATTTCAATTAATCCTCTCAGATTTTTACAGATCAATCAACTAACATTTATTAAGAACCTACTATGTGTCAGGCAACTAGGTGTATAGAAAGGCAAAAACCCTGTCCCTGTCCTCCAGAAGCTCCAACCCAGAGGAACATCTTACTGATGAGTAGAACCAGGATCAGAGTTCTCTGGGTACCATAATCAGTGCCCTTTGCATTACTTAAGAGCCACCCCCTTGCCCCCAATTCCTCACAAACGAACTCCCCTCTTAGAGGGAGGAGTCGGGATCAGCGTTTTGTTCTAGCTTCCAGTTTTCAGTTGTCTTTATTTTATTTCTTACTCATAGCAGTTCTAAACCCTTCCTTGGTGCTTCCTTCTGTCATGACAATGAACCTAGATTTTCAAAGGTTCTGCCGATTCAATTTAATTCCACAAGCATTTATTGAGTGTCTGCCTTGTAGCAGGCACTGTGCTGGGCACTGAGGAAATTAAACACAAAGAAATAAGCTTACTTTCATGGATTCCACTGGGGGAAATGACATGTTCATAGGAAAGTAAATATAAACATACATGACATATATTATACATTTTTTCCTAGTAACTGGAAACCAGCCTCCTAAAGGAAGCAGCACTTGAAGAAAGCAGGAATTCTAAGGGGTATAGACAAAAAGGCAGGGAATAGTAGGAATGGGAGATGGTTTGTACAAAAGCATGGAGAGGAGACAGAAAAGGCTGTTCAAGGAATTCAACTTTACTGTAGAGAGTATGAAGAGGAATAATATGTAATAAGCCTGACAAGGTGGGCTAGGGACAGATTTTGAGCCCAAAAGAGTTTTAATTTTATGTCAGAGACAATGGGGTGCCGTGAGAACTTCTTAAGGAGAGAATATCCTAGTTTTTAGGGATATTGATATAACTATTGCATGGAAAACTATAGGAGAAGGAACAGATGATACAGACACCCACGGGTTGGTATTGCATAATCTAGGTAAGAGATGGTAAGGTGTATGATGTTTTAGATGTTTGGGACATCATCATCATCATCGTCATAGCTACCATTTATGCACTCCTTGTGTATGTAGCAATGCACCTGACTTGCATGATTTCATTTTATCCTTAGAACAACCTGATGAAGCAGATCCTATTATTGTTCCCATTTGACAGGTAATACCTCTCTGGGCACCTGCTTCCAGTGCATTCGACACTGGCAGATTGGGACTATTAGAGTGATTCTGGTTGCCAGTGGGACCTCTCAGGTCCTCGAAGGCTCTTTTGAACTTAACAGTTTCCTGAGCATTCCCTCTCATGATGCTTGGTCACCTAAAAAACATAAAAAGATCAGATGTTTCCAAATGTTCACGGGCACACGGCAGCTGGGTGGGAGAACATAGCTTGTAAATCTAAGCAAGCTCTAAGAACTGGACTCTAATTGACCAGTTCTTGAAACTTAACGTTGAAAAGCTAAAGCTAGAAGGATCAAGTATATAAACTGATAATCTTACATACACATTGGGATATAGTTTTGCTTTGAAATATAAAATTTTCATCCTGTTTGCTCTATAAATAAAAAAAAGTACTCCATTAGTTGGTACACCTTGATCATTCTAGGTATTCTTAAATTCTCATCACTGTTGTGACTTTTCCAAAATCACACAATATCTGAGGCAGGATTCAAACTCAGGACTTCCTGATTAATCCTGGAGATATGTCTGGTTAATAAGACTTGGTAACTGACTTGATATGAGATTCTAAGAGAGAGGAAAGACTCAAAGATGAATCAACAACTGGGTTGGGGACTAGCAAGTCCAAAGTGTTTTTATTGTATAGATCCTAGGAGAGACCAAACTTCTATCTACAGATGACCAGTCTTCTGATCAGTTGATCAGCAAGAGACTCACTGGTCTCACTGGCTAACAGGTATGGAGAGGGGGCAATCTGCTTTGCTGAACTGAGTGTTGACCAAGCAAAGTATTGAAGGGTTATAGCTGGTTCAGAGAGGAACTGGAGGAAAATCTTCCTGGTTTTCATTTGCTTAAAACATCTGAAAAAATCATTCTTGTATTTGTGAACAGACTTTAAAGGTCTTAGAAGTTTTGCACTGATTGGTAATCAGGATGCTGTAGGTGTCAAAGGTGTACAGGCGTGGGGAGGACTAGAGAAGGCACCCAGCTGTGACAACGATGAACTCATGGCCAGTCTTGGATGTTGGGGAAACCAGCTTTCCAACTCTGAGGCTGGCATTGAGGCCATAGGAGGACCCAGCAAAATAAAGCAGGAAACAGGTCTTTGAAGCCTGGACCACTTAGGGAAAATTGTCCAGAATGGAGAGTTGGGAGGAAGGCAAGGGGCTGGCAGAGAGAAGCATTGATGCAGTGATAGGGAGAGAAACACTTCAAACAAATAGAAAAAGGAGGATGAATAAAGAAAGAGAGAGAGGAAGGAGAGGGGGAAGCCGAAGAGAAATTATGTGGGTGGAAAATAGAGAAAGGGGAAAGGGAACTAACAAAAAGAATTCAGTAATGGTCATGGGACAGGAGTCAGCAGGGAAAGAAAGAGGCAAAGGAAATTTAATGAGGGCAACTGGAAGGCCAGCTTTAACCAACAGCTGGCAGGGTGCCTGGTTTGATCTTCTTGTGAGTCAGGCTGTTTGATTAATCGGGGCCTGTGGAGGAGGATGGACACCTGCCCCTGCTGTTGAGCACTTTGATCTGGGGAATTCTCAGGGCCTGTGGGAGGGGTGGTATATAAATGTGTGTGCTCCCAGGGCACTCTCAGGCTTCCGGTGGGGGTTTTCTGAATGGATAAGAGAGAGACAGAGACACAGAGAGAGACACACACACACAGAGACAGAGAAAGACAGAGACAAAAGAGGCAGAGAGAGACAGAGAGAGACACACATAGAGAGAGAAGAGAAAGACAGAGACAGAGACAAGAGAGACAGAGAGACAGAGAGAGACAGACAGAGAGAGAGAAACAGAGACAGAGAGAGAAAGAGACAGACAGAGACAAACAGAGACAGAGAGAGACACACACAGAGAGAGGCAGAGAGGCAGAGAGGTGGAGGCAGAAAAAGATAGAGACAAGAGAGACAGAGAGGCACAGGCAAAGAGAGAGAGACAGAGACAAGAGAGAGAACAAGTGAGAGAGAGAGAGAAGAGAGAGAGAGAGAGAGAGAAGAGAGAGAGAGAGAGAGTGAGACAGAGAGACAGAAACAAGAGAGAGAGACAGAGAGACATAAACAGAGAGACAAAAAGACAGAGACAGAGAGACACAGAGACACAGAAAGAGACACAGACAGAGAGACACAGAGAATGAGAGACAGAGAGAGACAGAGACAAAGGGAGGGAGAGAAGGAGAAAGAAACAGAGAGACAGAGACAGAGACAGACACACAAAAAGAAAGGGAGACAGAGGAGGAAAGGAAAAGGAGAAAAAAAAGAAAAGAAAAGGTAAACAGGCTTTTGGAGTCAAAGGAGGCAGACTCAGAATAAAGCTGCTGTCTTGGAGGTTTATCAAGAGAAAGCAGCAGTGGCCAGGAGTTCATTTGAAGGGGAAAGTTCAGCCATAATCTGGGGGCCTTTTGGTTATGAGTTTTTTCCCTCCCTCCTTTCCTTTTTTTCCCCGACAAGGAAATAACTGAACTGTTAGGGAGAACAAGGCTGAGAAAGCCATTTGCACAAAATTGTATTCTGTTGCCTGTAGCTAGAGGACTGGCTAGTTTAATCAAAGAGAGAACTCTTCCTAGGGGCTTGGGATGGGGGTTGGGGGAGAAGGAAGGTACATGGCTGCCTGGCTTGGAATTGGCTTGGCTTTATGCATGTTGGAACACAGCAGAGCTGGGAAAGGGAGTGACATATTGCAGGGGGTGGGGGTGGGGGGAAGGGGGAAAAAAAAACCAGGCACCCAAAA